>NC_091346.1:4833744-5056244 GCF_038502225.1 Cherax quadricarinatus
ATTGAATGAACTGGGATCTCGGATGTTGATACAATGTTCCCCTATTATGCCCACAGCGTCCGGAGATAAAGAAGCAATACAATTTCAACACAATAATGAACACTAAGCAATATAAGAGAGAGAATACATTGAAGTCAATTGACCAGATAACATATCATTAATGGTATACTGATAAACTCATGAAAAGGACATATATGGAACACTTGGGTATGAAGAGATTAAGGGACTGACCTCCACTAATCAAGGTTTACAGGATGAAGGACTGAATACCTCAACATTTACCTTGTGTGTGTGTGTGTGTGTGTGTGTGTGTGTGTGTGTGTGTTTGTGGTGTTTGTGTGTGTGTGTACTCGCCTATTTGTGGTTGCAGGGGTCAGTTCATAGCTCCTGGCCCCGCCTCTTCGTTTGTCGACACTAGGTCCATTCTCTCCCTTTTCCATGAGCTTTGTCGAATCTCTTCTTAAAGTTGTGTGACCCCTTATTGCTGTGTCCCGTCTCTGACATTCTGTCCCTATCGACCTTGTCAATTCCTCTCAGTATTTTATATGTCGTTATCATGTCCCCTCCATTCCCCTTGTCCTCTGGTGTCACCAGGTTGATTTCCCTTAACTTCTCTTTAGCTCCTGGACTAGTCTTGTTGCAAACCTTTGCACTTTCTCTAATTTCTTGACGTGTTTCACCAGGTGTGGGTTCCATACTGATGCTGCATGCTCCAATATGGGCCTGACTTACACAGTGTACAGTGTTTTGAATGACTCCTTACTTAGATGTCAAAAAGGTATTCTTAGGTTTGCCAAGCGTCTACATGCTGCAGCAGTTATTTGGTTGATATGCGCCTCTGGAGATGTGCTAGGTATGTTGCTCACCCCAAGACCCTTTTCCTTAAGTAAGTTTTTCAGCCTGTGCCCTTCTAGGGTGTAAAACTTCATGGTTTTGTACTTGTTAGGGTTAATTTCCAGAAGCCATTTGTCGGACCAGGCTTCCAGCCTGTCCAGATCTCCTTGTAGGCTTATCTGATCCTCGTCCACTTGTATTCTCATTATCTTCACATCGTCTGCAAACAGGGATACCTCTGTATTTATCCCTTCTGTCATGTCATTCACAAACAGCACCGGACCTAGGACTGACCCTTGTGGAAGCTTTCCCCCCCCCCTCCCTGACACATGCACCCACTCTGACACCTCTTCACGTACCAGCACGTACCGTCAAGTATTCCCTGATACTTTGCAGTACTTTCCCTGCTATTCCTGCTTGTTCTTCTAGTTTTTCGACCAGTCTCTTGTGTGGTACTGTATCGAAAACCTTCTTACAATCCAAGAAGATGCGATCTATCATCAATCTCTTGTCTTATTTTTATTGAATTATCGTAGAACTCCAGTAAGATTGTGACGCAGGCTTTCCCTTCCCTGAAGCAATACTGGTTGTCATGCATGAGCCTATTCCTTTCTAGGTGCTTCACCACTCTTCTCCTGATAATCTTCTCCATAACTTTACATATTATACATGTCAGCGACACAGGTCTGTAATTTAGTGATGCTTGTCTGTCCCCTTTCTTAAAAATCGAGACTACTTTTGTTGTTGTCCACATCTCAGGCAGTTGCCCTGTTTCAATAGATTGAATAGTATTGTCAGTGGCACACACAGTACATCTGCTCCCTCTCTCAGGACCCATGGAGAGGTGTTATCTGGGTCCACCGCCTTCGAGGTATCTCGTTCACCTAGCAGTTTCTTCACTTCCTCCTCGGTTGATTGCATTGTGTCCAGCACTTGCTGGTTCACCCTACTCCTTCGGTTTGCTGGAAGTCTCTCTCTTTCCACTGTAAATACCTTCCAGAATCTTGAGCTGAGTTCCTCATATACTTCCTGATCACTTACCGTGAGCTCCTCTTCTTCCTTCCTGAGCCTGATTACTTGACTGTTGTTTTTCTTCTGATGTGACTGTATAACAACTTTGGGTCAAATTTGGCTTTTGATGCTAAGTCATTTTCGTATTGCCTCTGGGCCTCTCTCCTTATCCATGTATATTGATTTCTGGCTCTTCGGCTCAACTCCCTGTTTTCTCTGTTCCTTTGCATTCCATACTTTTTTCATGTTCTAGCACACTTGGGTTTGGCCTCTCCACACCTCCGGGTAAACCATTGGCTCACTCTGGTCTTCCAATTGTTTCTGTTGCCCCTTGGCACGAACTTCTCTGCCTCCCTGCACTTTGTGGTCACATGTTCCATTATTTCATTTACTGTCGTACCCTCTAGCTCTCTTACCCTCTGCACCTCATGCAGGAATTGCCTCATACGTGTATAGCTCCCTTTTCTGAGGTTTGGTTTCTCCCATCATTCTTATGCTGCCTCACTCTTTATTGTTAACTCTACTATATTTTCGAAACTCAGGACCACATAATCGCTAGCACCGAGGGGAGTTTTGTGTGATTTCATCTATATCTGAGCTGTTGAAGATGAATACAAGGTCCATCTTTGCTGGTTCATCGTCTCCTCTTTCTGTAGTTTTATCCCTAACATGTTGGTACATAAAGCCTTCCAGCACCACCTCCAGCATCTTGGTTGAAATCTCCCATGATGAGTATCTTTGATCTGCTTATGTGGGCCCTTCTGGTCATCGTTGTTCTGTTACTATCATCATATTCTTAGAAGTATCCCTACTCTGTAGTCATCCGCTTCACCTGTGACTATTCGTCCCATCTCCTCAAAACTCCATTTTTTTTTTTTTGATGAGCATTGTAACTCCTCCTCTGTTCACCCTGACTTTCCTCAGGATCTGATATCCAGACGGGAAGATCACATCTGTTATCTGTGTGTGTGTACGCGTGTACAACAGTACAGCTACGCTCGCGATGTCCTGTCTTCTCTTGTTATATCATTTTTAAACACTGAAGTAATTGTTGCACAGGAACAACATCCTGGAGCACATTCTACTCAACAAGCATTATTTGTTTAGATATGCTTCCTGCAATCTTTTTATGATACTTCTTTCGCAACCTGAGAGTGTGTCATCTGTTATTTCCACTGTTAAGTCTCAGAGAGTTTCTGAACATGTTTTCTTGCAGCTGTCATACATTTCTAAGAACTTATCATAGTACTTCAACTGCATGTGTTAACAATGGTAAATTTATTGTCAATTACATATTTTAACAATAGTAAATTTATTGTTTCTAGTCGTGGTTTTCCTGCTGACTCTCCTTTTGCTGATGCTGTTGTAGCTGCTGCTACTCTTCCTTCGCCTCCTCGTTCTGCTGCTCTTGCTGGTGCAGTTCTCCTGCTGCTGCCGTTGCAGTGTTGCTGCTGCTGCTGCTGCTCGTGTTGCTGTCGATCCTTCTTTGTATGTTGCTGGTACTGAATCGCCTCAGTACGACATGCATTATTCATTCAGATAAAGTTATATATCTCTCATGGACGTGCACCGGTAATAAGATGAACGCGGGGCACAGGAAGGGAGGAGAAAGAGGCACACGAAGGGGGAAGGAGAGAGCACAGGAAGGGGGGAGGAAGGGGCACAATGATACGGGGGTACAGGAAAAGGGGGCACAGTTTGGGTGGGAAGAAGCGACACAGGATAGAGAAGGAGAAAGACAGTAAGGTAAAGAGGGGTAGAGGAGAGTGATGTAAAGATTCAAGGAGCTAGGGACGAGCTGGTGGTGGAGTAAGCACATACAAAATTAGGAAAATATACTGGAGGGACCGGAAATATAAAAACATAGAGGGCAGAGAGATGAGCCGAAGGAAGCGTAAAAATAGGAGTGGATAGGGAGAAGAATAATAAGGAGCACGACATGATGATGTTGAGCCTCAAGATTGTAATGATGATGGTGGATGATGATGAAGTTAAACATATTTAAGAACATTGTAAGGATGATGATTGTTTTGGTGGTAATGATGATGGTAACTTGATAAGAACATAAGAAAGGAGGAACGCTGCAGGAGGCCTGCTGGCCCATACTAGGCAGGTCCTTTACAATTCATCCCACTAACAAAACATTTGCCCAACCCAATTTTCAATGCCACCCAAGAAATAAGCTCTGATGTGAAAGTCCCACTCAAATCCAACCCCTCCCACTCATGTACTTATCCAACCTAGATTTGAAACTACCCAAAGTCCCAGCCTCAATAACCCAACTAGGTAGACTGTTCCACTCATCAACTACCCTATTTCCAAACCAATACTTTCCTATGTCCTTTCTAAATCTAAACTTATCTAATTTAAATCCATTACTGCGGGTTCTCTCTTGGAGAGACATCCTCAAGACCTTATTAATATCCCCTTTATTAATACCTATCTTCCACTTATACACTTCGATCAGGTCTCCCCTCATTCTTCGTCTAACAAGTGAATGTAACTTAAGAGTCTTCAATCTTTCTTCATAAGGAAGATTTCTAATGCTATGTATTAATTTAGTCATCCTACGCTGAATGTTTTCTAACGAATTTATGTCCATTTTGTAATACGGAGACCAGAACTGAGCTGCATAATCTAGGTGAGGCCTTACTAATGATGTATAAAGCTGCAGTATGACCTCTGGACTTCTGTTGCTTACACTTCTTGATATAAATCCCAGTAATCTATTTGCCTTATTACGTACGCTTAGGCATTGCTGTGTAGATGAATGGTTCCGAGAACCGACATGTTGATAAATTAGACACATGTGCAACTCTTGGGTATCTTTATTGAGGAAACGTTTCGCCACACAGTGGCTTCATCAGTCCATACAAAGGAGAATCTTGAAGAACAGGAGGAGAATGAGGTAATCAGTCCCTCAACCTTGAGTCGATGTGGTCAGTCCATCAATCTTGAATAGATTCTATTCAAGATTGATGGACTGACCACATCGACTCAAGGTTGAGGGACTGATTACCTCATTCTCCTCCTGTTCTTCAAGATTCTCCTTTGTATGGACTGATGAAGCCACTGTGTGGCGAAACGTTTCCTCAATAAAGATACCCAAGAGTTGCACATGTGTCTAATTTATCAGGCATTGCTGTCTTGGTTTAAGGTTGCTGCTCACCATAACCCCCAAGTCCTTTTCGCAATCTGTATGGCTAAGTTCTACATCATTTAACTTATAAGTACTAGGGTTATGGACACTCCCGAGCTTCAGAACCTTGCATTTATTTACATTGAACTGCATCTGCCACTTTTCTGACCAAGAATAGAGTTTGTTTAAATCCTCCTGAAGTTCCATAACATCTACGTTTGAATCAATTATCCTACCTATCTTTGTGTCATCGGCGAATTTGCTCATATCACTAGTAATTCCCTCATCAAGATCATTGATATATTTTATAAACAACAACGGGCCCAAGACTGATCCCTGTGGAACGCCACTTGTTACAGATCCCCACTCGGACTTAACCCCATTTATGGACACTGCTTCCTGTCAGTGAGCCATGACTCGATCCACGAGAGCACTTTTCCCCCAATGCCATGAGCTGCCACTTTCTTTAACAGTCTATGGTGCGGAACTCTATCAAAAGCCTTACTAAAATCTAAGTAAATAATATAAAATTCTTTATTGTGGTCTACAGCCTCAAAAGCTTTACTGAAGAAAGTTAATAAATTAGACAAGACCGGCCTCTTGTGAATCCATGCTGAGTATCATTAATCAAGCTATGCTTATCGAGATGGCTTCTTATAATCTCAGCTATAATTGACTCTAGTAATTTGCCTACAATTGAGGTCAGGCTTATTGGGCGGTAATTTGACGGTAACGACTTGTCCCCTGTTTTAAAAATAGGAATTACATTAGCCATCTTCCACATATCAGACACTACACCTGTTTGAAGAGATAAATTAAAAATATTAGTTAATGGTTCACAGAGTTCCATTTTGCACTCCTTAAGAACCCTTGAAAAAACCTCATCAGGACCCGGCGATTTATTTTGCTTCAGTCTGTCTATCTGCTTCACAACCATCTCACTAGTGACTGTGATGTTACATAATTTATCTTCTTCTAGCCCACTGTAAAAATTAATTACTGGAATATTGTTAGTGTCTTCCTGTGTAAAAACTGAGAGAAAATAATTATTTAAAATCAAGCACATTTCATTCTCTTTGTCAGTAAGGTGCCCATAGTTATTTTTAAGGGGACCTTGGTAGTGATGACGATGGAAGTGATCGTAGTGATGGTGGTGATGACGACGGTGGTGATCGCGGTGGTGGTGATGACGATGGTGACCGTAGTGGTGGTGGTGATGACGATGGTGGTGATGGCGGTGGTGGTGGTGACGATCGTGGTGATCATGGTGGTAGTATTAATGGCGATGGTGATAAATTTAAAACAGCAGCATGACAACAGATAAAATTAAGCTGCTCCAAGAATATTTACAAGGCCTGCAGCACTTCTTTATTAAGTGTTTTGAGGTGTTACAACACTTCTTTATTAAGAATGTGAGGTGTTACAGCACCTCTTAACTGAGGCTCTTAATGAGGTGTTATCTACAGTACTAATTAACTGAGATCTTAATAAGGTGTTACCTACAGTACTTATTGACTGAGGATGCTCCAGCAGTGAATAACTGTGATAATGAGAAGTGAAAACTGTAGTTTATCAAACCACAAAACTGTTCTGTGGCCTATGGCCTTAGGTCAGGGCTTCCATTGTAGACCTCAATACAGTGGTCACAGGTATGTCAAACCATCCCCTCATAAATTAAGGAAAACTGCCAACAACCCTTTGTTATCTTCGAAGGGGAGCCTGATAAGTTCCTTAAGTTTATGATCAGCCGGGCTGTGGTACCAAAGTTGAACTGCGCTCTACTTCAATCACCAAAAGACCGTTTCATCAAGCCATCAATCAGTAAGTATGGTCTGCGACTGGACGACGGGGGCGATAACTCATCCCCCCTTCCCCTCGGAATCGTCTTAAAAATAGACTACTAGTAGCACCTAACGACGGTGTTGTTGCATAGTGACTGGGTCACTAAGTAACACTTACGTTAAGCTTCAGCAGAAAAAAACTAAAGTGGTTAAGCTAAATAAACTAAAAGTTTCTGTTGACGCTCAGCATCAAGTACCATCAACTAAGATGTTACGTTATATGAAATGAAAAAAAATTATATTTCGCATTTTATCAAGATTTTGGAGAATTTTCTAGTATTTGTAGGAAACTTCAATTTTACTATTAATAGTAGTATGTTCTTAGTTAAGAACATTAATTTATAGTAAAAGGAAAGATCAAGTAACATTTGTAGAACCTGTAAAAAGAATCTACAACAGCCGTGCAAGGCTTGCAGAGGCTGCATGCTAGTTTTACGTATTTGGAGAAAGATGAGTTGCAGTGTCGATTTTTAATAATGGTATACACTGAAAATATTTTTTTTATTTTTTTTCTGTGAATTACCAGAAGTTGGTGGGTTGCATTGTTAGTCTCAGAGTTAAGCCTGTTTGATGAGTATTGTTTTAATCTCGAATGTGGCATGTGTCATATATATAAATATGAATCACTAATGTCTTTGTGGCTTGCTAAAAGTTCGTTGTATTATATTTGGCGTAAGTCATAGACCTATATAGGCATTCTCTCCCGACCATCGAACCAGATACTAACAACGGGGCTCCTCTTGTCATAACAAGAGGGACCCCGCTGTTATGCTACCACCTTGGTTCAACCCATCCAATCACAAGGAAGCTCGCCAAAATTGTGAAACGTTGTTGGAGGTTCATGAAGCAACATTGGCAGAGGCAGACTTAGTCTGGTCGCCCACAGGTCTCACTACCTCTTGCTTGTAAAACTTTCTTTATACATATACTTGCACGCTGTTTGGTGAAGGATACACACATATATATATATATATATATATATATATTATATATATATATATATATATATATATATATATATATATATATATATATATATATATATATATATTATATATATATATATAATCTCCATGAGGAAGTGGAACAGAATTCTTCCTCCGTAAGCCAGGCGTGTTATAAGAGGCGACTAAAATGCTAGGAGCAAGGGGCTAGTAACCCCTTTTCCTGTATATATTACTAAATTTAAAAGGAGAAACTTTCGTTTTTCCTTTTGGGCCACCCTGCCTCGGTGGGATACGGCTGGTACGTTGAAAGAAGACATATATATATATATATATATATATATATATATATATATATATATATATATTATATATATATATTATATATATTTATGTATTTTATTTTATTATCACACCGGCCGAGTCCCACCAAGGCAGGGTGGCCCGAAAAAGAAAAACTTTCACCATCATTCACTCCATCACTGTCTTGCCAGAAGGGTGCTTTACACTACAGTTTTTAAACTGTTGAAAGAAGACATATATATATATATATATATATCTGCTATCCTATTCTCCGTCTTACTCTTAATTCTTTCAATTACAACTCTACCATACACTTTACCAGGTACACTCAACAGACTTATCCCCCTATAATTTTTGCACTCTCTTTTATCCCCTTTGCCTTTATACAAAGGAACTATGCATGCTCTCTGCCATATGTATATATATATATATTTTATAGTAGCTATATATATCTGTATATATATATATATATATGTCATATATATTCATATATATTCCAAACAATTGCAGACAGGCGATGTTAACTATGCAAGACAAGCATACTTTCACACTTCTCATATGAACTGTTAGTCTTATTAATCTTAAGTTTGTCTCGAAATGCTCTGCGTACAAAGGAGCTTTTGGCATGTACACCCAACTATTATATTCCTTTGTACAGCTACGTATCATGTCAAAATAAATTATTATTATTAGTAGTAGTAGTAGTATTATAGTTACAACGAGCTTCAACCTTTTATACATGTCTGAGGAACTTATTCCATGCTCATTCATTATGTTATTAAGATATAATGCAGGATCGTGTATAAACACTAAAGATGTTTTCTAGGCCCAGTGTTCGGCTTAAAAGATCCTGTGAAACAATGTGGCGGGGAGAGGTCATCAGTGAGATGTTCTTCGCAACGTTCATATCGTTTATCAGATTCATGTTCCTCACATGTCAGATGTGTTAGTTTTACGGCTGTTAACAGTCATCATTATTACTATCGTCAGTGTCATAGCCATCATCACTATCAGTATTTTATTCCAGTGTTAGATGTTAGCTGTTAACTCTGCCTCTGTCACGCCTCGTCGTTGATGGAAGGGCTGGGTAGTAGTAGATCGGCTTCAGTACAACCAAGGTTTGTACCAACTCATACGGCGAATTATAGTGCGTATTATTAAAGCATCCTTTCAGGACAAGCGTATTTTTTTCTTCTTGGTTTGACGAAACCCATTCTTTAGTGGGCTTTTGGAACACTTAGTGCATGTAAATAATATTCTCAATTACGTAGTGATAAACAGACGAAAATGTTGGTTCAGATTTCACGAAGTGTAAATATGGAATAAGAAAAGTTTCAAGAAAGGGAAGAACAGAAGAGAGTAATCGAACAAGGGTTGACAATTTGTCATCAAGCAGTTGTCATCTCATCTTACTCCTTACTCCTGGGTCACTTTACTTTGGAAACGATGTTTGAGCAGCTTAGTGCTTGACTAAGAACCCAGCACTCCTCTTCATTTTTTTGGTTTAAACAGCTGGGACTTTTCTCTCCCATTATCTAAATCTGCTCACGCTCCTGGCTGATGATAGGGAACGATTTATAGACATGGACTACGGATTGTGAAAAATGATCTTTGAATAGTTTTTCTTGCGTTTTAATTACGATTTATGGAATATACGAGTGCAGTGGTCACGACAGTAGCAAGTTGTTGATAATATTCGTAACGGAATTCTTTTAAAGCGCTGATTAAGCAAAAGGTTCAAGTGCTTTGTAAATAAAATAGGGCAGCATCCTTTAGCTTGATAAGTAAGACACACGTACAACACTTAGGTATCTTCATTCCAGAACGTTTCCCCTACACAGTAGGATTCTTCAGTCGCATATGTCTTATCAACTTGTCGGTGTTGTATACCATTTTCATATTCACACTGTCAGACACTGCGACAATGGTAGCTTGAGAGGGACCTGCCCAGTAGGTTTGCTGCAAGGCCTCTCAATGATTACATTCTTCTACTAGTGGACCCCGACTCTTTTGTCGTCAACATTTTCTGCGCATCGCCTTTGAGAGTATGAGTATATAAGTTTCCATTCTGTTGCTTCTGCTTCACATTGTTTCAGTCTATGAAATAGAACATTTTTCCTGGTTGAGAAGCTGATCACTTCAAAACTACATCTTCGAGGTTGATGGACGGAATTCATCGTCTTTACATCTTACTGCATATACTTCCTCCTATGTAATCGACTGAAGAAGCCAACTGTGTAGGCGAAACGCTTCGGAATAAAGATACCTAACTGTTGCGCGTGTCTTACTTATCGGTATTATATACCATTATCATATTCACATCCTCTGTCTTGCCAATAATCGTTGATATATACCTGTGTTAAAGTTATTAATCTTTAACTCATATAGTCATCAAAACTCATGAATATTTTGCAATCAAAGGAATCAGTGAAATTCATATTTGTAGAATGCCATGGTAAAATTTATGAATGTGCCTTGGTTCCAGGGATCATCTTTCCCGTGGTCCGCTCCCCTATACTTATGTAGAGGAGAATGCAGAACAAGACAGTATTTAAACAGAAATTTATACTACCGGCTAATAGTAATTTTAGAACAATAAGGCCTTAGTTACACTCAAGTCAGTGGGTTCTACAACACAGGTTGTTTGCGAACCATCACTAAGGAACGCCAAGTGTTAAAAGTACCCAGCTTGACTACATTTAGTTCCCTATATGGCTGGTGCTGTGGCCTTGGGTCAGCTGTGAATGGCAGTTGTTGCTGCTGCTGCTACTGCTGTCGGCAATATCCTCCATGGCAGGTCCTTGCGAGGCGTCGTCACGAGAGATAAAGGTGCACAGGAGGATGAAAAGTGAGGAAGATAATTATGTCTGTCGTTAAGAGCAAAAGAGGAAAATTTCCTCTTAGAAAGGAACGGAAAAATAATCTTCAAAAAGGTACTGTTGTCTTCATTCGAGTGTGAAACAGAAGCTTGTTAAGTGTTTTACGCTCCTGCAGGATGGCTGGTGTTCTCTTTGTATCATGAATATGTAAGATATCAGATATATCTTACAATTTTCTACTTACATTCATTAGTCACTTACTTTTTCTTTCCATTGTGTTCCTTAATAGCTCTTGTTTGTAAAATAAGACCGTGACGCAGTGTTGATGATCCTAAGAGCCATTAACAGATATTACGTCATCAGGAGTGTGAATACTGGGGAGGTTAAGTGCTTATAAAGTGACTTGAAGGAAGACTAGGAACTACTCTGCCACTGAGAGAGGGAGAGGTTCCTCTTGAGTGTTAAAGGCCAGGGTAAGGGTGAGTCAAGATACGTTCTCTCACTCGTCAGAAGACCTCGGTGTAAGTTGGTAAGGGAACACTCAGATGTGATAACCTCTACTGACCCACAGTTTGTAATGATCCTTCTTGTCTTCCTCACCTCTTCGTCATATTCCTTCAGTCGTCCCTTTTTCATATCCGCTTCAAATTCCTTTTAGCTTAGTTTGTCTTTTTTCGTTGTTGTTTTCTGAATATTCAGTAACTTTTGTCTCATCTAACTTCGATAATGTGAACGTTAAGTACATTTATGGAACAACTTCCAATGTAAGCAGACTTTTGTAAAAAAAAAAAAAAAAAAAAAAAAAAAAGCCATACCACGGGCGGGAATTGAACTCGTGGCGAGTGAGTCGTAAAGCTCCAGGCCAGTGGTATGGTTTGTTTGTAATCGTGTCATTACGATTTCGTGAGTCAGACTGTTGTAGTTACAAGTACTACTAGCACTTTAGAATATACAGACGATGATTAACTGCAATGTAGTCATCCTTATGATCGGTTTCTTGAACACACTGCTTGCCTGTTAACATATTGGTATAATGAGATGTGTCGGGGTATCTTATGACACTAAGATACCAAATATTTAAAGCAAATATCATAAATTTGCTTGTAACAGATGAAATATAAATTGTAAATATATATCCAGATATACTCCTGTTAACTCGTTTTAAGCCTGGCTCTTTTGTGTATATATATGTTCTTTCATTAAGGTCTACAGGATGGATATGGGTATGGGATGCACAGTAAACTAACCGTTTCATCGACAAAATCTAAATGTAATCTCCCTAACAATAAGCTTTATTATGTGTTTCTCTCTCCTCACCTTCGTAAATTTTACCATTGATTTAATCTTGCGTCTCTTACATCCCCGTGGACGTCTAATCTTGGAGCATCTCGTGCCCCCTGACACCCCGGGAATGGAGTCAACCAGACATCTCCAAACCCCCTCCCCCATCCACTAGGAAGTCTGTCAGACTTTCTTTTCCCCCGACAAGGGGGATATGCCAAACATTTCTTAATATTTTTTTCCTTCACCGACTGAGAAGTCTACCGGACATGTCCGCCCCCCTCCTACTAGGACATCTTCCTCCTCCAGGTTTAACAGTACCCTTCTCCTGACAGTCTTCTGTACTTTATTTAGAATGGAGGTTATTAACACTGGCCTGTAGTTCAGCATCTACTTTCTCTTTCCCTGCTTAAATATAGAAACATTAGCTATCCTCCAGCTATCTGTTGTTCTCGTCTGTAACAGTTGGAAGATCTTCGCTATGGCCTCACACAATGGTTCTGCTGAGCACACATTGGGATATACCGCAACTTAATAAAAAAATAGAAAGTTAGGCTAAATATTTCCAGAGCTGTTGCTAGCTACAACCCCAACTATGGTGCTGATGCGAGAATAGTGAGAATTAGGTGCAAACCCTATATTAGAACCCATGTTAATATTGGCTAAAGAAAATTCTCTCCGGTCCTTGGAGCTAATGCAAAACGAAGCCCTCAGAATTATTTTCGGCTGTCCTAAAACTACCATGATCCATAAAACTAGGAAGTAGCTTATTGTTCCTAGTATCAGTGATAAGATTATTGAGAGTAACATTATACTTGGCATTAGAATGTTAAGAAAGAACACACAGTCACTACAAATCTCACTAAATGTCTAGAAGTAAGTAAACACAGTTCTAAATGGGTTGTGAAAATATGCGGTTATATTAAATTTTATAATCTGCACGAACTGTATTTCTAAACAGTAAGAGCATTTCACCCATTCATGGAAGTTGTGTTCATTTAACATCACAGCCCTTGAAAACCCTTCCCAAAAAGCTAATCACTAGTAATCCTTTCCTTAAATCGCCTGCAGAGGAAACTGACCAGGAAATTTCTCGTTCAAACATTAATAATAATGTATCATACATTATATGCACTGCTGGATCTAAGCAGGAGTCTGCTGGCAGGGGTGTACATAACGGCAGCAACTATGTTGAAGTTCAGCATAAGAGTTAATAACTGGGCAGCTACACCGCAGACTGAATTGTTTGCCATTCTAATGGCACTAAAGTTAACTTATGACACTGAGGGTGACTTCTTCTTCTTCTTCTTATGACCAGAGCTTTGGTAAGATGGGTAAGGAAGAAGGATGGGTAAGGATAGAAATATTGGAAAAGGGTGGGAGGGGGGAGAGAGGTAGGATATAAAAGGTAAGTGGCTCAACCACTTTGGTGTAATTTAAAAGGTGTATGTGAAATAATAAGATATTCTTAAAGGGGTATAATACTAACCCATCAGTCACATAAATATAACTGATATATAAGTATATGACTCTGAATTGGTAGTAATTATACAAGTTGCAATTGCCTTTTTTTGCGATTGCACAACGGATATTTAAGTGACAATGAAGGCAATAATTTTCTGGCCAGTTTATAAAGAATTACTTGACAATGGCTTCTTACAGGTTGTGTCCCGCCACAGTAAATTTGGCATAATTTTTACAGTATAATGTTATAAGATGTCTTCCAAATTGGGGGCGATGATTTCTCAGTAAACATAGAAGGGTTCTGGTGTTACCCAATCATCTTCATCAGGGAGGTTGCTCAATATCATTGGTCGATGGTAATCATCTTTATGAATAAAACGACGGACCCTCTGTGGGAGAGTCATTCTTTGAGTCCTGTGAGGAGTAGTATTGATGATATAATCCGTGGTATTTACAACTTGTAGAGGATGTTCTCTATCTGGCATGTAGAGTTCTTGCATTGCATAGAGTTGTTTCTTTTTCAGGGTGTCAAGGCGTACATTTAAGGCAGTAATATCTTGTTGTACATGTAAATCTGCCATTTTAACTCTGTCTCTCCTCCTGGTACCCGTAATGAAGCGGAGAGCTCTATTCTGAACCCTTTGCAACCGTAGCATGTTGGTCTTTGTTGTTAATGACATTGGGACACATGGATATTCGAGTATAGGTCTTATTATCATTTTATACAGATGTTTTTTTGACATGTGGAGGGGCTTGATTGAATCGAAAGAGACTGCTAAGACCGGCTCTGGCTATGTTGATCTTTTTATTTACATGAGATGTTGAGGGGAGCAGCCTGTCTATTTCATATCCCAAGATCTTGTTAGGGTTTCTAATGGCTACAGGTGTACCTCTGATGGAGATACCCCCTTTATCTTCGATGGTTGATGCAAAACATCCTATCGTGTTAACAAGGACTTTGTCAGGATTAGTCGTAATTCTCCATTTCTTTTCCCAATTGGATGTTCGACGAAGTTCAATATTCATTTTTTCTATGACTCTCTCATACTTGTATTTTCCTGTTACCGGAGTTGATGAGACGACATGGATAACATCATCTGCAAACTGTGTTATAATTGTATCAATAAACTCTGGTGAGGGTGACTCCATAATTAGTACTGATTCTGTGTCATCACCGAGGGTACCGGAGCGACTCATAATAATTCGAACTTCTTGCTTATTGGAGAAGCCAGATATAGGTACTTCAAAATCAGAGAAAATTAAATTACTGTAATTTGCAGTGTTTATGAATTCCATCACACACTGAATTACTGCTTCTTGATTAAATTGATAAGTTAGCCACAGTACCATGAAGGAAAATGTACAGTTTAACTTTGATATGTGGGGCAGCGGGCCTCCAGCAGCAACAGTCTGGTTGACCAGGCAAGCACCAGACGAGCCTGGCCCATGGCCGGGCTCAGAGAATAGATATATTCTCGAAGTTCTTCAAAGGTAAGGTAAGGTATATGTCTGTGTCTAGTATTACGAATAATATTGGAAGAGATATTAAAAATATGTTAATATACGAGATACATCAAGGTGTTTCATAAATGAAAATAAGATAACAGACATATTAAAATGTTAAGCAAGTATCGTAAATTTGCTTACAATAGTTAAAACAATTGTATATATAAATCTAGATGTACTCTTCTTAACCAGAGGGCTACCAGCAGCAACAGCTTGAGTGACCAGGCAAGCACCAGACAAGCTTGGCCCAGGACCGGGCTGCAACAGTAGGAAAACTCTCGAATTCCATCATAGGTATATCATCACGTATCCCTCACACCATCACGTACCATTCACGTCATCACGTACCACTCATGTCACTTCATACCCCGCATATTACAACTTATCACCATTTTAATTTACTTACGACGTGCCTCCGTCAGTCTCTTGCCACGTCCTGAAAATTTAAACATGTTATATTTTTTAAGTTATATTGGAGTAACGTGCCTAAATTACAAATATGCAAATTAGTAAAGAACTGCCGCGATTTTTCTGGTAACGAGGTAGCTGAAAACAACCAAGAAACTTTCCGATTGGTACGATTATCGTCCACGACTTTGGCCTTTCCTCCTTCCTTACAACTTTTGTAAATTTCCGAGGTGCCTGTAGGGCCTTGGGGAACTCTTAGGAGAATTTTTAACATTAAGAATTTAATGGGGATTTCACTTGGTGATGGTTATTTGAACTTGGTATGATAGTATTTATTTGTTTTGAGTGTTAGTGTTCGTTTGTCTTATTGTTTCCTGAGTTTATCATTGTGTTAATAGTGGTGTATATATGTTTTTATAGCTGTGACTGCTGAGTTACTAATGTGGTCAAGGTGTTCCGTAAATACTACTACTACAGCTACTACTACTACTATTCAACACTATTATCGCTCGTGGTGCGAGGATGGATCATATATTCATTCATTTCGTCCTGAATGTAACTGTAATTTTACTCTCGCACTCTTTTCGCATCCTTTCCTACTTCATCCTCTCCACCACCTTCAGGCGTGGGAATCGTTTGCGGGGACTTCCTGAAACCGCCATGACCAGTCTCCTGTGACAACCACACAGTTAATTAACTCTCTCTCTCTCTCTCTCTGAGGAAATCCAAGACACCTTTAGCCTGGCTGCTGGAGTAGGAAAGCTCTCGAAACCGATCATAGGTATACTAAGGGTAGCTCTAAAATTTCGACCACAAAAGGGCATTAGGTCTGAAGTCTGGCAGCTCATATCACTTGACATCAAACGGCTCAGACATCATGTTAATTGAAGATCATACTGGCTTTTAGGTCGTATCACTTGACATCAGACGGCTCAGACATCATGTTAATTGAAGATCATACTGGCTTTTAGGTCGTATCACTTGACATCAGACGTCTCAGACATCATGTTAATTGAAGATCATACTGGCTTTTGATCCCACAGGTTGGTAGTCAACTGCATAGGTTGGAACCCTGACTCACGCACTTCTCACTGGAGTCTCTCTACTCTGGCTGATGAATTTTATTGCTTGACGTACGAAACCCATCCTGTGTGATGGAATACGACAGGGAAACCCATCCTGTGTGATGGAATGCGACAGGGAAACCCATCCTGTGTGATAGAATACGACAAGGAAACCCATCCTGTGTGATGGAATTTGACAGGGGAACCCATCCTGTGTGATGTAATACGACAGTGAAAATAGTCTTGTTATTCTAAATAGGCTTTTGCCCATTTCAGAGTAAAGTATTTTTATTTGGAAAAAATATTATCAATTAGAAAAAGGCACAGAGAGTCCAGGAGGAAGGATGAATTCATTTAACGGTTGGTTATATGATTTTATACATATGGTAATGATTTTCTTGTATGGAAAGTATACCACCCTGATACACACAGACACGTGATATTAAATGCTCCAGTTTTTAAAGTGATCATTTATCGCAAAGTTCACAGTTGTTGTGGCATTTTTGACTACGTAACTATAATATAGTCTGGTAGCAGCACACTGATTATCAGTTCAGTTTCATTTAATTAAAAAATCTTTTTCCTTTTCTCTCTACCCTCGGCCCCCTTCTCTCTCGCCTCTCGTTCTCCTCCTGTCTCATCTCGGCCCCCTTCTCTCTCCTATTCTCGCCTTCTTTTTCCTCCCTTTCTGCTGTTTGTCTCCTCTCGCACTCTACTCTCGACCTATCTCCATTCTCTTCTCTCATTCCTCCCCTTCTCTATTACTGTGTATCTAATCATGTAGAATTGGGTAGCAGCACAATGCCTCTGTATCCATTTTTTCAGTAAAAAAAAAATATTCCTCTCCCTTCACATATGTGAATAGATTTTCATAAATTATTTATTTTAGTGGTTAATATTTCAGTTTATTATGCTTGGCATAACACAGAACTTACCTAAGAATATGCAAGATGATGTATTCCCATAACTGTAACCAATCTTTAATCAAACTGTAAATGCATCCATTGTAATTTCCATGTTTTTTTTAAATAAATAAATATCTTGATGGAGATAAATGGCATAATATACGACACGATGGAAAATGAAACAGATGCAGTATAATCTGATCCTTTATTGACAAAGATTCGCCCACACAGTGGGGTTTATCAATTCATAAGAAGATACTGCAATAACTGCCTCTATCGTTACGAAAATACAGTTTGCTTATGTTCCCACCATGTAACTTTAATCAAGCATAAGGTAACAGCACAGTGCGGGTGTTCCTGACAGGCTTTTGTTCCAACTTGCGAAGTTGGCTTATAAAGCCGAGCAAGAGGCAAGTTTGGCCCTGGGCCTTCAGGAAAACTTATGAAACCCATTAAAGGTATATCATAGGTGTCTTGCCAGCAATACAAATTTATTTGGTAAGTACAAGAGCTCAGAAAAAAATCAGTTCGGAACATTACGAAATTAATATATTTCATTGATGTTTAATAAATAAATTTAGGCTGGCTAATGTTAGGATTGGTAAAGTTAAGCTGTATTATATTAAATGTTATTTTACATAATGTGAACACTGGCTAGTTTTGGTACAGATTAAAATATTGGTTAACACTGTTGATAAACAAGTACTGGCTTTGTTGATGTACGAATCCATCAATGTTTATGTACAAATACATACATCAGTGTATGAGAGAATTTTGAAAGGATTTATTGTTTTAGGACAGTTGCGGGACATGTTTGACCAATTTTAACTATAAAACACGACATTCCCACCATGTTTATGGTCTTCCATTTATGTTGAATGTTTATTTTCGTTGCTTTCATTGTTAATTTTATCTTTCTTTTTATTGTGTGGTATATATATATATATATATATATATATATATATATATATATATATATATATATATATATATATATATATATATATATATATATATAGTTATTCTATGAGCGCTGCGCGACCTACGTGGTCAGAGTGCTACGTAAATATCACTACTTCTACTGCTACTGTTATTACTACTACTGCTGCTAGTACTACTATTACCCACCATGTTTAAAATATAATTCAGGCATAGAATATATACATTACATCAAAAGGTGTATTTCTCTCAGCATGTATATGCTGAGACTTTACATTTATCTTTATTTTAGTGATTAAGGTGTTCTTATCTAACGGTTCTTATCTAACGTGCAGCCTTAATGACCTTTGTGTAACCGGCAAGCTTTAATCCCCGTTAACTAACCTATAACTACATAATAACTACCATTGCTCACTCACCCTTTGTGATGGTTGAGGGGCGGCAGTGATAAAGCTCACTGCTATCTCCATCACCTGTTGAAACCAGCAGTTGATCCACACCCATAAATCTAACTTTACGAGGAAGGAACTCCTTAGTTAAGCTCCCGTACACCTCTTCCTCCCTCTCCCTTTTCCCATCCCACCGCTGTCTGTTTGTACTCACCAATTTATGTTTGCGGGGATCGAGGCCTGGCTTCAAGTCCCACCTCTTTAAGAGGCACGTAAGTTCCTCCGTCTTCTAATAACATGTTTATTTTTCCATTATAATCTACCCTGTCAATAATTACTATCACCTTACGAGACAGACAGAGCAGATGCGATATGGACAAGATAGATTATAGTGGAGAAATGAACATGGTATTAGAAGACGAAGGAACTTACATGCCCCTTAAGCTTCAGGGAAGAACGTAATATAAAGTAATCTAGAGGGCACGAACACCTACTTGCTTAACCATAGGTAGACACCTTCCAGCCTGCCTCCCTCCCTCCCTCCCTCTCTCTCTCTCTCTCTCTCTCTCTCTCTCTCTCTCTCTCTCTCTCTCTCTCTCTCTCTCTCTCTCTCTCTCTCTCTCTCTCTCTCTCTCTCTCTCTCTCTCTCTCTCGTAGACTTTTCCTGTTAAAGTTAAGTAATTTAATTTAATACCAAGGAATGGTATTTTAGTATTAACTCTTACAAAACCAAGCAGCAATTTGCTCCTTATGTGAAAATCTGCAGTAATAATAATAATTGACGTGTACGTGGTGGTGTGGTTGGTAACATGATGAATTAACTGCTGCAGACCAGAGTTTACCACCTCACTCAAACTGCCGCTAATCCACTGGACAGTACCACCATGCTACCTCTGAGCCACAACCACTGAAGGAATTATATATGAATGCTATACATTACCGACAAGATGAAGAATTAGACGTGCAACATCTGGGTATCTTTAATTTGTCGACGTTTCGGCATCCAGTGGCGTTATCAATACAAGGGCATAATGTGAATACTGTAGAAATATACACAGAAGACGAGGTAATCAGTCCCTCGGTCTAGGAGTAGGTGAAGAGCACCGTAGTATTGTACTGATGAAGACACTGGATGGAGAGACGTCCACAAATTAAAGATAACCAGATGTTGCCAAAGATTTTAATTCTGCACTGAAGGAATTACATGCAAGGAATCCCGAGTGTCTGGAATGTAATCAGAACGGAGAAATATTGTAGTAGGTTTACTTGCTCATGCTAGGCAGGTCCATCTCAACTCCAACTCTATTCGCATCAGCGTTTACATTAATCCCATTGTCATCTCTGTCTTAGATAACTTTGTATGTCCCTATGTTCTTGTCTGTGTCACAGGTTTCCTGTCTCTTTTTTTTACTAAGTGACAGACGGACAAGCCGTGATCATAGGAATTTCATTTAAAAAAGTATTTAGTTTGGCGCGACACGCTCAGGAGTCTTGTTTTTGTGTCTGTGAACACGGCCTGGTTACCGTGACGCTCCGTGACGCTACGGACGTGACGGTTTTAGGAACTGGTAGTTCATGTGCGTGGGAACAGTGCTTGCGTTCGTTATGTAGTGTATACGAACGTACGTAAGTACGTACTCGGAGTTTTGTTTTCGGTGTTAAAAAGGCTTCTCTTGCCATCACCTTAATATGCCTGGACAAACATTTGATAGGTCCTGACTTCGCGGATCCTATGATTTGCTGGGAGAGTTGCCGGGAGATTACCTGAAATAATGATTGCTGGGGTCACCGCCCCCGCGGCCGGTTCCCAGACTAGGCCTCCTGGTCATTATTCTTTCTCGAGCTCCTCTTCGCCAGGGTCGTCATACATCAGTCCTTTCAGCTCTCAGAAAATTAAGTGGCAGATATTTGGAATTTGATAAGGATGAAAGTCACTACAGTAGAGGACACTGAAAAATTACAGGAAGACATAAGTAGGGTTTTCTAGTGGGTAGTGGAGAACAACATGACGTTCAATGGTGATAAGTTCCAGCTGCTTAGGTATGGAAAGAATGAAGAACTCAAAAGGAACACTATATACAGAACTCAAGAGGGTCACCAAATAGAGCGAAAGGAACACGTTAAAAACCTGGGAATAATTATGTCAGCTGGCCTTTCTTTTAAAGGCCATAACAAGACAAAGATCACGACAGCCAGGAGGATGACGGGGTGGACATTGAGAATATTCTAAACAAGGAAAATAATGCCGATGGTGACACTCTTCAAATCTCTAGTGCTCCCTCATTTAGAATATTGCTCAATACTGAGGGAACTTTTCAAAGCAGGAGAAATATCAGAGCTAGAACAAATATAGAGATCGTTTACGGCTCACATTGAGCCAGAAAAGCACCTAAATTGTTGGGAACACCTTAAGTGTTGAACATGTACTCAGTGGAGCGGAGGAGAGAAAGATGCATGATAATATATACCTGGAAAGTACTCGGGGGCCTGGTCCCAAATCTGCACACTGTAACAACAACATACCGGGAGGAAGTGCAAAATAAACCCAGTGATGAGCAGTGGTGCGGTGGGGACAATAAGGGAACACTGTATCAACATCTGGGGTCTCAGACTATTCAACATCTTACCAGAAGATGTCCGAAACACAGCTGGAACAAGTGTAGAAGCCTTCAAGAGGAAACTGGACAAGTATCTTCACCAGGTGCCAGATCAACCAGGCTGTGATGGATATGTGGGGCAGCGGGCCTCAAGCAGCAACAGCCTGGTTGATCAGGCAAGCACCAGACGAGTCTGGCCCATGGCCTGGTTCCGAGAGTAGTGAAACTCTCGAAACTCTTCAAAGGTATATCAGAGGTAAAGTTGATGTGCGAAGGTTCTCTGCTGAGGCTGATGCATCAGGTGAAGGTTTTCTGCTGAGGCTGCTGCATCAGGTGAATGTTCTCTGCTGAGGCTGCTGCATCAGGTGAAGGCTCTACTCTGGGGTTGCTGCATCAGGTGAAGGCTCTACGCTGGGCCTGCTGCATCAGGTGAAGGCTTCACGCTGGGGCTGCTGCATCAGGTGAAGGCTCCACGCAGGTGTTGCTGCATCAGGTGAAGGCTCTACGCTGGGGCTGCTGCATCAGGTGAAGGCTTCACGCTGGGGCTGCTGCATCAGGTGAAGGCTTCACGCTGGGGCTGCTGCATCAGGTGAAGGCTCCACGCAGGTGCTGCTGCATCAGGTGAAGGCTCTACGCTGGGGCTGCTGTATCAGGTAAAGGCTTCACGCTGGGGCTGCTGCATCCTGTGAAGGCTCCACGCATGGACTGCTGCATCAGGTGAAAACTTCACGCTGGGGCTGCTGCATCAGGTGAAGGCTCCACGCTGGAGCTGCTGCATCAGGTGAAGGCTCCACGTTGGAGCTGCTGCATCAGGTGAAGGCTCCATTCTGGGGCTGCTGCACCAGGTGAAGGCTCCATGCTGGGGCTGCTGCACCAGGTGAAGGCTCCATGCTGGGGCTGCTGCATCAGGTGAAGGCTCCATGCTGGGGCTGCTGCATCAGGTGAAGGCTCCATGCTGGGGCTGCTGCATCAGGTGAAGGCTCCATGCTGGGGCTGCTGCATCAGGTGAAGGCTCCATGCTGGGGCTGCTGCATCAGGCAACCGTTGTACAAGACCGTTGTAATTAAATTCCCAGTAATGATAACCTGGCATTGTTCCCAGAATTTCAGGGCACTAGAATATACCTCATAACTTGCTCAACGTTCATTATTCTGCGAGTGCAGCAAGTACTATTTCATCTGTTACGAGAATTATGCAGCTCACTGAGTCAGTCAGACGTACACAAGACTCGCTGATGTTCCAGTGTAACAATTATGACTTCATCTTTGGCCGGGATTATCGCTGAGCTGATCGACCCGTATCGTAACGCAGGTAAAAAGCGGCATAATGAGAGGAGGGAATGTTGGGCAGCTGGTGTGTGTACCTACCTTTGTAATTGGATATTTGTAGCTGCGGGGGTCGAGTCTCGGCTTCAAGTTCCGTTTCTTAACTTGTCGTGACCAGTGTTACGAAGTAGTCTGACTTCTAGTTGTGAATAGCTATTTGTCTCGGATCAAAATTGGACTTACTGAACGTTAAAAATAAGTAGTAAAAATAACAGCCTAAGATGAGACTTCATAAAGAAATCCACAGAATAGCATTGAATGTGTGCCCGATAAACTATTATGTCTGATCATTTAGGAAGGTTAAATAAAGTTTACACTAATAAAAAGTTACATATATTTAATCACTAATCTTTTTTTTTTACATAAGTACAGAGCATACAACTCCTCCACACCGCTGTTAAGTCCACCACAGCATTACACAGCAGTACAGTCCTAGTCGGGGTTAAGGTAAGTCACGCTGCCAATTAAAATCGCCTAACCCATCGAAGAGTTTAATAAAATGATCTACTGTATATTTCTGGCCTAAACCAAAATATCAAAGTAGACAACCTTGAAATGCCTCACTGTCTACACAGTGAGCAGTCCCTGTTAAACACTCACTGCTCTAGAAACACTATCCTCAGGTTAAACAACCTCAGGTACAATTAACAGAGTGAGACACGCCTCATTACGTCTACCCTAAACTACAAAACATACTTTACCTAAAACCCAGGATGAACATATGTCGCTACAAGCAGCTACTCATCCTCGCAAATGCTATGCAGATTTCTCTCATTCAGTTTGCAGAAAATTTCCGGATTCTCGTTATTTAGGTCAGACTAGGTTGTCCTCTACAAAATACCACAGCTGAAAAAAAAAATTATATAAGATAAATGGGATAAAATGTGTGCCGCGCGAACAGAAAATATGTACAAACCGAGAACAGTACAAAAAAGATTTTCTCTGTTTAAGGAGCCTTCTTTAGTCACCTATTTGACTGTCTATGCAACATTGAATTGATGTCTTATTATTAAGAGGATGGGCTGAAACCACTCACGTGAAAACTATCATGGCGGGCACGCTCCATCTCGTCTCCTGTGACGTCACCATCCACAAAAACATCACATCTGCCGACATAATTTTAAAATGCACTTTTTCCTACCCATTTTTACACCATTTTTTTATATTTTCATTAACATGTTAGAACTACTTTTATTACAAAAATAATTTTATCAGACATCACTAAGACATACTAGCAAAACACACTAAGCAGGAGCCTTTATACAACTGGGCTTATTTATTTTTTTCTTTTTACCCTAATGGGTTTTAATATACCTATTGTTAAAGCTCTATGTACACGGAGTTTTATTCACCAAGTCGTGTTTGCGGGAGATGGAGACACCACTACTGACCCCGCCTCTTGTGCTAGCTTCACCATCTGTTAAACTATGACCTGGGCTCTATCTCATCTCATTCCTCTGAGCTCCTAGACAAAGTCTTGTTTTAAACCTCTGAACCTCCTCTTGCTTTTACTCGTTCTTTAATTAGGTGGGGATTCGTACTCCATGATTTTTTTTCTAGGTTCATGAATGCTATACTAAGATTTGCCAGTCTGGCATATGCTGCCGATGTTATCTGTTTTGTGTGTTTTCTTGGGGATATACTTGTCGTGACTGTGATCCCAAGATCCTTTTCTTTCTCGGTTACGTTGAGGTTTTCTTCCCTCAGGTTGTATTCTACTTCTGGTCTCTTCTCTTTTTCCTATTCTCATTACCTTATACGTATTTACTCTGGCTAAATTCCAGGAATCATTTGTCTAGGACACACTTAAGGGTATTAAATTTAACATTATCATAGGATATAAGATTATGTAATGATCCTTTTGTTTTTGAATAGGGTGTGAAACTCATCTCCGGTAAGTCGCTTAAAGGTCATCATCGGATTAAGACCCGTGTCAGGAGACAATGTTGTTTCCTGATAAATAAACCACGAATTCAGTTCATCTGGCCCGCTGTTTAATCTCTGTCTTTCTCACCAGCTTCATATTATCAGCAAACAGAGACAAAAATTATTCAATCCGTTTTATCGTTTACGTATACCGGAAACAGTATGGCCCAAGTACAAAACTTTGTGGACCCCACTCATTACCCTCATTCATTCTGACGCTTCCTTCCTGTTACTTTCTGATTAGGAAAGCTCGGATCCACTTCAGTAATTTTCACCTTACTCCTGCCTGTTTCGAAAGCTCGGATCCACTTCAGTAATTTTCACCTTACTCCTGCCTGTTTCTTTAGCCTCTGGATTAATTTCTAGTGGGGAACTGTGTCAAAAGCTTTTCGGGAGTCAAGATTCTTGACTCAAGACAGGTGCAACAAAACCAGATATGCTGTTCTTAAATTATTCCCGTAAGTATGTATGTGTTTGCTGTGGCCAAGTCATAGCTCCTGCCATAGCTCCACGGCCCGATCGTATCTGCTTTTGAAAATGTGTATAGTATGTACCTTCACCACCTCTTTTTCATCTAGCTCATCTTCGTCTTCAGGTGTCATTTATGGCTCTGTGCTGGTGGTGAATGCTTAAACATGAACCTAATGTATGTTGTGTTTGTCTTAAAAGAATCTTTCGTTAGGTTCCCGAGGTCACTTCTTATATTAGCTAGTTTTGCATATATTAGGGTATGGGTATAATTGGTGTCGTGGGTACATAATAACATTAGAAAGGAGGAACACTGCAGTAGGCCTGTTGGCCCATACTAGGCAGGTCCTTCACAGATCCAACCCTCTAACAGAATAAACGTACCCAAGCAATAAGCGTTGACAATTCTATTGACTCATCTTGACTGTGTGCTGATGGAGTTACAGGAAGCTGACATCGAAGAAATGCTGAACACTGACAGTGATGCACCTGTTGTGCATTCCTTGAGTGATGGTGAAATTAGATTAATTGTGATATATAAATAAGCTGTAGAGTTGATAGCATCATATCGAAGTATTTTGTCTTGCCTCCTAAGAGCAGGAATTCCACTGGAACGGATTAATGCCATTTCAATTAATTTAAATGAGGAAAATTGACTCAGCATACGAACAAATCGGGATACGAACCAGATCACAGAATGGATTAAATTCGTAAGCCGAGGTTCCACTGTATTTTACACCTCCAAAATTTAAGTCTGGCTAACTGACTTCCCCGAATTTCTTCTTAAATGTTATCTTGCTCACACTCCAATAGCATGTCAAGTATAAAAAAATAAAAAGCGCTTGCCTCTGCTCACTTCTATCAAACATTCACGCATATGCTTGTTGGATGTTCAGGCCCCTCACATACAAAACCTCCTTTATCTCCTTCCTCCAAGCTTTCCTAGGACCAACCCTACCCCCCCCCTCCCCTCCTTCTCTTCACTACAGATTTAATACCCAACTCATCCTATTTTGTTACATCGTCTCTAAGTATCCAAACCACCTCAACAACCCCTATTCAGCATTCTGGATAATACTTATAGAAACTCTGCGCTTCCTTTTAATCTTCAAACTACAATTGCTCTATATAATATTCACACCACATTCCCCTCAGACATGATATCTCCACTGCTTCCAGCCTCCTCCTCACTGCAACATTTGTAACTCATGCTTTACACCCATATGAGTGTTGGTACTAAAATATGTTTTTGTTGCACGAATAATGAGAAATATTTAGTTGACTGTTATATAAATACATACACTACATAGTTGAATTCCTTCAGCCTAAAGGGCATACAGTAGTTCATTTTGAATATAGCCATGTTGCTCAGTAACTGTTCATGTCATTAAAGTGAACAATGTAACCTGTTATTTTAAGAACACTTAGTGTTTGTTTAGTTTTCCGTTGTCATTCTTTATAATTGATATTATAAAACAATTAGTAATTAGTCATCCTCATGCATTGTGTTGTCACTTCACGTATTATTGATGTAGATATTGTTGTCAGCACAATAACCCCAGTATGGGGGTGTAACAAAGGCTTTTATATCACTATAATTTTGACGATATGTTAATTTAGGCATAAATTATCTGTTAAGGAAATCTGTTTCAAATTGCTGAGGTTCTAATGGTGAAAAATTTAACTATATAACCATGTTTGCACATGACACGGGAAATTGTATTGGTGGTATTTAATCTGGTACTTCTCTGGCATCGTCTTTACATTGCGAAGTTAACAAATGAAAAGAATGTCCTTCTCTTGCCGGATGGTGCTTAATGTTCATCATTTATACAGTGGATATCAATCATATATTCGTTAAATACCTGAGATTCACAGATTGTTGCTGCAGGTGGATTACTTTTAAGATTCTATCGTTTCCACCATTTTACCCGGCATTCACGAATTAAGTACAATGTTACATAGATCTTCAGTTGATGGATACAAAATAAGCGAAGGAAAAGTGTATGAATTTGACGACCTTGGAAGGATATCAAATGCTAGGCCTGGATGAATGTGAGAGCAGGTCAGGTTATTCAGAAGGTAGTTAGACTTATACCAGTAATTGAAGAAGAGCTGTCTAAGCGTTACTGAGAGCAATGAACTGGATGAAAATTAATACAAGAGGCCAGGAGTCCCTGTAGGTGCATTATTTTACTGGCAAAGTTTGTATTACCTTTTACATATATTTTCTGTATTAAAACAGTAATGGTGGCTGTTTTAGTCTCATTTTAGCATGATTGTCAGCTATTTATTTATTCCAAACTATTGCATAATTTTGTATTTAGGCGATAATTTAAGTGTATAATTCTAATGTCTGAACAGTGTTCTCTGTATTCGCTGCAAGCTTTCTTTAATTCCATGTATTTGTTTAATGTGGGGTGTGTACAGTGTCATATTCCCACATATAGCAGTCCTGAGCCAAGTATGTTGAGACGTGTATAGTTCACGTGCTCAGTCCACATACAGTAGCAGGTGTTGTCAGGTCCGGCTAATACTTCGCTCCGTTGCACTTATCAACCAATATCCATTTCCAATTTTTTTTTTCAAAAGTTTAGGCTGCTGCAGAATTTTTTTTATCCCTCGTCTTTGATTGGTATACCACGTACAGGATGTTTAGTATATACGTGTCTGTGTGCACTACCTCTCATGTTTATGTGTACTTACCTAGTGTTTCTTCAGGGGTCAAGGTATAGCTCCTTCTGTCTCTTCTTAAATACTGTCTGCCCTCCAAGATCATATCAGACCTGCTTTAGGAACTGTAGTATATGGTGTTTACCTCCTCCTTCGTTCAGTGCCTTCCACTTACTGCCATCTGATTCTAAAGATGCTTCCTAATGCTCTCGTGGCTCATCTGTGTTTATATATAGCTGCCGTCTATGTATCCTGGCTTCCTCTCCTCACATCTCAAACACCCTGTTTCTCCAGGTTGTCTAATTTCCTAGGTAAGTACGTCATGATTGTCTCCATTATCGTCCTCCCTTCAAAGGCTTTGAGAGTAAATTTCTCTTTCCTTGTGGTTAGTTCTCCTCAGTTCCGGTACCAGCCTTGTCACACACAGGAGAATGAAATAGCTGGAGACAATGCTTGAGGCTCACTAGTGTGCCTGGCGTTAGGAAGAACATTGGCCTATCTTTAAACTCCACTAAATGCGAAATAGTTTCTACTAATCGACAGATAATCGAGGACATTAGTGCTGTTTTGCAAGGAGCACAAGCCCTCGATCCTGGAGCCAGTAGCACTCTCCTTGGCGCTCCTTTTCGGTCCAATGTTATTGATTTGATGCTAGAAAAACAATCTCAGACCTCCGGACGATGGAAGGTAAGATGAAAGGCGTCGATACACATGATGCATTCTACCTACTCCCCAGGTGCCTGTCCCTTCCAAAACTTAACCTACTTGCTGAGATGTTCCCCAGCCTTCAGCAGTCCGAAACTCAAGGAATATGACTCATAAAGACCATGCTAGAGAGAGTATTGAACCTTACCTTGATGATGAACAGTGGTTGCAAACCTCACTTCCAGTCAGGCTTGGTGGACTGGGAGTACATTAATTTTCCTATACTGCCCTTCCAGCTTTCTTATCCTCCTCCATAGCATCAGACGAGCTAATAAAACAAATTCTCCAGGATAACTTGGGTGACTTAGCAGGAATACAGGATCCTACCTGCACTAGTTCCATCGCCGAGCGGGAGACTCTTGCTGCTCCAGCACCCAAACCAAACACTGCAGCAGGCCCGCTGGCCCAACTAGACAGATCCTTCTCATAACCCACCAACAAACTGTTCTACCCAAGAACAGAATAGTTTGTTGGTGGGTTGTGCGAAGGACCTGTCTTGTTGGGCCAGCGGGCCTGCTGCAGTGCTCCCTTATGAGTCGCACGTCAGGTGTTGCTTTGTTGTGGGATGTGATAGTGAGATTTATATATATATATATATATATATATATATATATATATATATATATCTCGAACTAAGATTAAAACAACATAAATATAACATTAGAACTGGACAAGCTTCCAATGCTCTATTTATTCATGTAAGAGATTTAAACCATCCAATTGATTTTCAAAAAGTTGAGAAAGTAGTATCAAGCAAGTCTGTGGTCGACAGGAATGTAATTGAATCTTGTTTCATAAAAACCAGTTTTGACAATATGAATATTTCCTTTGGTTTATATAAATTAGATCCATTTATAATTAATAGAATTTGGGAAGAATTTAATAATACACTGGGCAAATAATTTTTAAAATTTTCTTGGGTAGAATAGTTTGTTGGTGGGTTGTGCAAGGGACCTGTCCAGTTGGGCCGGCGTGCGTCAGGTGTTTAACCGTTGTGGGATCTGATAGTGAGGTGTTGGCCAGACCCCTTATATACCTTCCTTGGATGCTTTACTTTCATAGTTCCTTGATAATGTGAGTAGTCACGAAAGCGCTTGGAATTTCTCTATTCTTTCAGAGTGGTTGTTTTGTATATTATTTTTATATTTTTTTTATTATCACACTGGCCGATTCCCACCAAGGCAGGGTGGCCCGAAAAAGAAAAACTTTCACCATCATTCACTCCATCACTGTCTTGCCAGAAGGGTGCTTTACACTACAGTTTTTAAACTGCAACATTAACACCCCTCCTTCAGAGTGTAGGCACTGTACTTCCCATCTCCAGGACTCAAGTCCGGCCTGCCGGTTTCCCTTAACGGCTTAACCCCTTCATAAATGTTACTTTGCTCACACTCCAACAGCACGTCAAGTATTAAAAACCATTTGTCTCCACTCACTCCTATCAAACACGCTCACACATGCCTGCTGGAAGCCCAAGCCCCTCGCACGCAAAACCTCCTTTACCCCCTCCCTCCAACCTTTCCTAGGCCGACACCTACCCTGCCTTCCTTCCACTACAGACTGATACACTCTTGAAGTCACTCTGTTTCGCTCCATTCTCTCTACATGTCCGAACCACCTCAACAACCCTTCCTCAGCCCTCTGGACAACAGTTTTGGTAATCCCACACCTCCTCCTAACTTCCAAACTACGAATTCTCTGCATTATATTCACACCACACATTGCCCTCAGACATGACATCTCCACTGCCTCCAGCCTTCTCCTCGCTGCAACATTCATCACCCATGTTTTGTATGTATATAATATATATATATATATATATATATATATATATATATATATATATATATATATATATATATATATATATATATATATATATATATATATATATATATATATATATATATATATAAAGGGTCCACCTCTTGTACAATACATGGAGTCCCTTAGCCTCTGAGAAGTGAAATGCTTTCCAATAAGAGTCTATACCCTTCCTGGAGTCCACCTGAGTACTGGTTTTCTACCACCACATATATGATATATATATATATACATATATATATATATATATATATTAATATATATATATATATATATATATATATATATATATATATATATATATATATATATATATATATATATATATATATGGTGGTAGGATTGCTGCTGTCCATTTTTCTGTCTCATAAACATGCAAGGTTTCAGGTACGTCTTGCTACTTCTACTTACACTTAGGTCACACTACACATACATGTACAAGCACATATATACACACCCCTCTGGGTTTTCTTCTATTTTCTTTCTAGTTCTTATTCTTGTTTATTTCCTCTTATCTCCATGGGGAAGTGGAACAGAATTCTTCCTCCGTAAGCCATGCGTGTTGTAAGAGGCGACTAAAATGCCAGGAGCAAGGGGCTAGTAACCTCTTCTCCTGTATATATTACTAAATGTAAAAGGAGAAACTTTCGTTTTTCCTTTTGGGCCACCCCGCCTCGGTGGGATACGGCCGGTGTGTTGAAAGAAAGAAAGATATATATATATATATATATATATATATATATGGTGGTAGGATTGCTGCTGTCCATTTTTCTGTCTCATAAACATGCAAGGTTTCAGGTACGTCTTGCTACTTCTACTTACACTTAGGTCACACTACACATATATGTACAAGCATATATGTATATGCACACCCCTCTGGGTTTTCTTCCATTTTTCTTACTAGTTCTTGTTCTTGTTTATTTCCTCTTACCTACATGGGGAAGTGGAACAGAATTCCTCCTCCGTAAGCCATGCGTGTTGTAAGAGGGGACTAAAATGCCGGGAGCAAGGGGCTAGTAACCACTTCTCCTGTATATATTACTAAATGTAAAAGGAGAAACTTTCGTTTTTCCTTTTGGGCCACCCCCGCCTCGGTGGGATACGGCCGGTGTGTTGAAAGAAAGAATATATATATATATATATATATATATATATATATATATATATATATATATATATATATATATATATATATATATATATATATATATCCCATGGTAGTAGGTTGGTAGACAGCAACTACCCAGGGAAGTACTACCGTCCTGCCAGATGACTGTGAAACAGAAACCTGTAACTGTTTTGCATGATGGTAGGATTGCTGGTTTCTTTTTCAGTCTCATAAACACGCTAGATAACAGGGATATCTTGCTACCCCTACTTACACTTTGGTCACACTTCACAGACACACACATGCATATATATTTATACATACATCTAGGTTTTTCTCCTTTTTCTAAATAGCTCTTGTTCTTCTTTATTTCTTCTATTGTCCATGGGGAAGTGGAAAAGAATCTTTCCTCCGTAAGCCATGCGTGTCGTATGAGGCGACTAAAATGCCGGGAGCAATGGGCTAGTAACCCCTTCTCCTGTAGACATTTACTAAAAAAGAGAAGAAGAAAAACTTTATAAAACTGGGATGCTTGAATGTGCGTGGATGTAGTGCGGATGACAAGAAACAGATGATTGCTGATGTTATGAATGAAAAAAAGTTGGATGTCCTGGCCCTAAGCGAAACAAAGCTGAAGGGGGTAGGGGAATTTCGGTGGGGGGGAAATAAATGGGATTAAATCTGGAGTATCTGAGAGAGTTAGAGAAAGGAAGGGGTAGCAGTAATGTTGAAGGATCAGTTATGGAAGGAGAAAAGAGAATATGAATGTGTAAATTCAAGAATTATGTGGATTAAAGTAAAGATTGGTTGCAAAAAGTGGGTCATAATAAGCGTGTATGCACCTGGAGAAGAGAGGAATGTAGAGGAGAGAGAGAGATTTTGGGAGATGTTAAGTGAATGTATAGGAGCCTTTGAACCAAGTGAGAGAGTAATTGTGGTAGGGGACCTGAATGCTAAAGTAGGAGAAACTTTTAGAGAGGGTGTGGTAGGTAAGTTTGGGGTGCCAGGTGTAAATGATAATGGGAGCCCTTTGATTGAACTTTGTATAGAAAGGGGTTTAGTTATAGGTAATACATATTTTAAGAAAAAGAGGATAAATAAGTATACAAGATATGATGTAGGGCGAAATGACAGTAGTTTGTTGGATTATGTATTGGTAGATAAAAGACTGTTGAGTAGACTTCAGGATGTACATGTTTATAGAGGGGCCACAGATATATCAGATCACTTTCTAGTTGTAGCTACACTGAGAGTAAAAGGTAGATGGGATACAAGGAGAATAGAAGCATCAGGTAAGAGAGAGGTGAAGGTTTATAAACTAAAAGAGGAGGCAGTTAGGGTAAGATATAAACAGCTATTGGAGGATAGATGGGCTAATGAGAGCATAGGCAATGGGGTCGAAGAGGTATGGGGTAGGTTTAAAAAATGTAGTGTTAGAGTGTTCAGCAGAAGTTTGTGGTTACAGGAAAGTGGGTGTGGGAGGGAAGAGGAGCGATTGGTGGAATGATGTAAAGAGAGTAGTAAGGGAGAAAAAGTTAGCATGTGAGAAGTTTTTGCAAAGTAAAAGTGATGCAAGGAGGGAAGAGTATATGGAGAAAAAGAGAGGTTAAGAGAGTGGTGAAGCAATGTAAAAAGAGAGCAAATGAGAGAGTGGGTGAGATGTTATCAACAAATTTTGTTGAAAATAAGAAAAAGTTTTGGAGTGAACTAATCAAGTTAAGGAAGCCTAGAGAACAAATGGATTTGTCAGTTAAAAATAGGAGAGGAGAGTTATTAAATGGAGAGTTAGAGGTATTGGGAAGATGGAGGGAATATTTTGAGGAATTGTTAAATGTTGATGAAGATAGGGAAGCTGTGATTTCGTGTATAGGGCAAGGAGGAATAACATCTTGTAGGAGTGAGGAAGAGCCAGTTGTGAGTGTGGGGGAAGTTCGTGAGGCAGTAGGTAAAATGAAAGGGGGTAAGGCAGCCGGGATTGATGGGATAAAGATAGAAATGTTAAAAGCAGGTGGGGATATAGTTTTGGAGTGGTTGGTGCAATTATAAAATAAATGTATGGAAGAGGGTAAGGTACCTAGGGATTGGCAGAGAGCATGCATAGTTCCTTTGTATAAAGGCAAAGGGGACAAAAGAGAGTGCAAAAATTATAGGGGGATAAGTCTGTTGAGTATACCTGGTAAAGTGTATGGTAGAGTTAGCATAAGAACATAAGAATGGAGGAACACTGCAGAAGGCCTACTGGCCCATGCGAGGCAGGTCCTTATCAAAACGACTACTACCTAAAGCTTCCCAAGAAATAACTCCCGTACCCAATGACACCAATCAAACCCAGCCCCTCCCACTCATATATTTGTCCAGTCTCTTCTTAAAGCTACCCAAGGTCCTAGCCTCTATCACCCCACTGGGAAGACTGTTCCACGCATCTACAACTCTGTTAGAAAACCAGTACTTAACTATGTCCTTTCTAAATCTAAATTTATCCAACTTAAATCCATTATTCCTGGTTCTTACCTGGTTCGACACCCTCAGTACTTTATTAATATCTCCCTTGTTTATGCCCGTCATCCACTTATACACTTCAATGATATCTCCCCTCATTCTACGCCTCTCCAGAGAGTGGAGATTTAAGGCTTTGAGTCTATCTTCATACTGGAGGTTCCTTACACAGTAAATCCGCTTATTATTGAAAGAATTAAGAGTAAGACTGAGAATAAGATAGCAGATGAACAAGGAGGCTTTAGGAAAGGTAGGGGGTGTGTGGACCAGGTGTTTACAGTGAAACATATAAGTGAACAGTATTTAGATAAGGCTAAAGAGGTCTTTGTGGCATTTATGGATTTGGAAAAGGCGTATGACAGGGTGGATAGGGGGGCAATGTGGCAGAAGTTGCAGGTGTATGGTGTAGGAGGTAGGTTACTGAAAGCAGTGAAGAGTTTTTACGAGGATAGTGAGGCTCAAGTTAGAGTATGTAGGAAAGAGGGAAATTATTTCCCAGTAAAAGTAGGCCTTAGACAAGGATGTGTGATGTCACCGTGGTTGTTTAATATATTTATAGATGGGGTTGTAAGAGAAGTAAATGCGAGTGTCTTGGCAAGAGGCGTGGAGTTAAAAGATAAAGAATCACTCATAAAGTGGGAGTTGTCACAGTTGCTCTTTGCTGATGACACCGTGCTCTTGGGAGATTCTGAAGAGAAGTTGCAGAGATTGGTGGATGAATTTGGTAGGGTGTGCAAAAGAAGAAAATTAAAAGTGAATACAGGAAAGAGTAAGGTTATGAGGATAAAAAGATTAGGTGATGAAAGATTGGATATCAGATTGGAGGGAGAGAGTATGGAGGAGGTGAATGTATTTCAGATATTTGGGAGTGGACGTGTCAGCGGATGGGTCTATGAAAGATGAGGTGAATCATAGAATTGATGAGGGGAAAAGGGTGAGTGGTGCACTTAGGAGTCTGTGGAGACAAAGAACTTTGTCCTTGGAGGCAAAGAGGGAATGTATGAGAGTATAGTTTTACCAACGCTCTTATATGGGTGTGAAGCATGGGTGATGAATGTTGCAGCGAGGAGAAGGCTGGAGGCAGTGGAGATGTCATGTCTGAGAGCAATGTGTGGTGTGAATATAATGCAGAGAATTCGTAGTTTGGAAGTTAGGAGGAGGTGCGGGATTACCAAAACTGTTGTCCATAGGGCTGAGGAAGGGTTGTTGAGGTGGTTCGGACATGTAGAGAGAATGGAGCGAAACAGAGTGACTTCAAGAGTGTATCAGTCTGTAGTGGAAGGAAGGCGGGGTAGGGGTCGGCCTAGGAAAGGTTGGAGGGAGGGGGTAAAGGAGGTTTTGTGTGCGAGGGGCTTGGACTTCCAGCAGGCATGCGTGAGCGTGTTTGATAGGAGTGAATGGAGACAAATGGTTTTTAATACTTGACGTGCTGTTGGAGTGTGAGCAAAGTAACATTTATGAAGGGGTTCAGGGAAACCGGCAGGCCGGACTTGAGTCCTGGAGATGGGAAGTACAGTGAATGCACTCTGAAGGAGGGGTGTTTAATGTTGCAGTTTAAAAACTGTAGTGTAAAGCACCCTTCTGGCAAGACAGTGATGGAGTGAATGATGGTGAAAGTTTTTCTTTTTCGGGCCACCCTGCCTTGGTGGGAATCGGCCAGTGTGATAATAAAAATAATATATATATATATATATATAAATATATATATATATATATATATATATATATATATATATATATATATATATATATATTCATGTTTATGTTTTTTCCTGTAAATGTATTTTGTTTATTAATAAATGTTCACATAGAATAAAAAATATATAGGGGGTGGTAGGAGAAGAAAATATTCAAACAGCTCCGGGGAGAACCTTGAGTTTTCTCTGAGGTACGTTTATTGTCTTCTCTGAGGATGAGGGTCCTATTCCAGCTATAGAGGTGGTATATATATATATATATATATATATATATATATATATATATATATATATATATATATATATATATATATATATATATATATATATATATATGCATGCTTACGTAAATAAAAAAATCATGGTCTTGCTTTCCCAGTTGCTGATGCCAGTCAATTATTATCTTCGTTTGCACATCCTTTTTTTTTTTTTTCATTTTTTACTTGGTTGTTATATCTCTGTGTTTTCCAGCTAATTCATATTTATGTATTTTGTAGCCTTGTGTCATGTATCATAGACATTTTGATGGTGACAGGCATGGAGAATATAGTGCCAATAGTCTTGGCTCACAAAGACACTTAAACTTGCTACCAGCGAATATCAGGTTGTGATGACTATGTAAATTAGCAAGCCGCTATCAACAAAGCATTCTAACCTGAGGTCAGGCTGCCAGGGTAGAAACTTCTAATCCGGCAACAGTAACATTCTGTATAAAATATTTTAATGTATAGACAATGTACTACAGGACTTGTTATAAATTTGAATAAACATTGGTAATAAATAGAAGTGTCATTGTATAACATTCCATATATTTTAAAGTTATTTAAAAAATGGCCAGCATAGCATATACAATTCACTTAAAAGCACTCTAGTTACAAATCCATTAATGGATCCAAACAATCTCTGTTCCAGCTTCCCACTTACTCAGTGTGTTAGTTGACAGGCTCACTGAGTCAGCTTTCAACACACTTAATATCTAATCTCCAACTCTACATGCTTGTTACTCACTCTATCCCCACTTCCTTCCCGGTTCGCACTTTTCGCCTATCCTTCACCTAAGTCTAACCACGCACCCACCTGCACCTGGGGTAATCAGGATATAAACCACTTAACGTTGCTCCACGAGAAGCGACCTTAAGTTGTTTCTCACTTAAAGTTGCTTCAGTGTGGGCTTGTATCAGCTGTGTCTTGATTTGTCGTCTCATTTGCACTCAGTTTCATGTATAGCTGCAGCTGCTGTTCTTGCAACTGCTGTTCTTGCAACTGCTGTTCTTGCAGCTGCTGTGTCTTTACTCTGTGCTGTTCATGTCATTCTTGTAAAATGTTTCGTAGTTTAGAATGTTTTAACGTAGTAATCACTGCACGATTTCTGTCTTTTGTATTCTATCGGTTTTGTAACCATTGTACATTATTGTTAAATACAAATCTTTTTGACTGTCGAGTCGTTATTTTTTCGTACATTACTTGCGTACATGTTGCTGTTGCACTGTGTTGCATCCTGCTGCATTATGTTGCATCCTGTTGCGAGAGATTGTGATCCGCGAAAGTGTTCATGCAGTTTTCATCTTAATTCTTATCACCTTCATATTTCAGGGATGCAGAGAATATTCTGATCTGTCGGCTGCATGCTTGTGTTTTTTTCCATTTTACTAGGCCTACGTGTAGACCATTCACGGGCATGGTCCTAGACTAGGCTTTCCGGCTTATGGCCTGATCAACCAGGCTGTTGGTGCTAGCTGAACATAATCCGACGTGCAGTTACAGATGAGTCCGGGTCATCAGGAGCTAACCTAAGGAACATACAAAGTTCCCTCTTGAAGACAGCCAGGGATCTGTTGGTAATTACACTTATGTATGAAGGGAGTCTCGAGTCCCTTTACACCTGGAGTGTTATCTCTTAGTGTACTCTTGGCACTCTGCTTTTCATTTTAGGTATTTTGCACCGCCTGCGAAGCCTCTTGCTTTCTTAGGGAGTAATTTCGATGGATTTGGGACCAGCCCCTCGTTAAACGCTTTGAACCAAGCCGTATTGACTTCGTTGAGCCACGCCTTGTTGGCCACATTGAACTGCGCCTTGTTGACCATAATGAACCAGGGTTTGACCGCGTTGAACCAGGATTCGTTAAACGCGTTGAACCGGGCTTCGTTAAACGCTTTGAACCGGGCTTGGCTGAGAGCTTTAAACAACTGTTGTTCCTTAAACCCCGTAATTATATTTGCGAGGGTCTCGCCTAGATTGTTGGTGTATGATGTTGGGTCAGCAGTGCCTCAGGCACCTCCTGCTGCTTCCCTTCATCACTTGAAATTCTAACCTTCAAGGATGCAGAAGCAACAGCATAAGCAGAAGCAATAACAGAAACATCAACAGCAGGATCAATAACAGCATAACCAACAACAATTACAATAGAATCGAAAGCAGTAGCAACACAGACAACAGTAGGAACTTCAGAAGCAGGTGAAGGAACAGGAATAGCAGCAACAGAAGCAGGCGAAGAACAACAGTAACAACAGAAGCAGCAGTATCAAGTAAAGGAGCAACAACAGAAGAGAAGCAAGAGAGAAACACGCTTATCAACAACATAAACAGGAGCTACAGCAGTTGCACGAGAAGCAACAGCGTTAGCAACAACAAAAGGAGATGCAACAGCAGTAGTAACACTAGAAGCAACAGCAGGTGAAGGAACATGAGAAGCAGCAAAAGAAGCAGATGAAGCAGCAACAGTAGCAATAACGGAAACAAGTGAATGAGCAGCAGTAGCAGCAACTCAAACAGGAAAGCCATCCGCAGTAGCATCACAAACAGCAACAACAGCAGTAGCAGCAGAACCAGCAACAACAGCAGTAGCAGCCGAAGCAGCAGAAACATCACATCTGCCCTTGTAGAGAAATTATAATTTTCAGACTATTTTTCATCTTGTTTGTTGCCTGCGACAGTATATAGTACAACTATGGCAGCTGGATCTGTAGCCATCCTACCCCTGTTAACCGCCTGATCAACCAAGTTATTATAAATTTCTAGTTTGAACCTTGTTGCGTCTATTTTTGTTTCTTTTGTAATTTGTTCACCCGAGAAAATCTCGTTTCATGTAGTTTTTATTCATCATTTATTGGTACTGGTCTGGAAATTGACGAAATGTAGATGAAGCAACTGGAACACAAGCCTGGTGCTCCCTGGTATGAGAAACAACTGGAACACAAGCCTGGTGATCCCTGGTATAAGAAACAACTGGAACACAAGCCTGGTGATCCCTGGTATGAGAAACAAAGCCTAGTGTCTTCTGGTTGACCGTTCTTTTGTGGGTTGTGGCTGCATGGCATTGTACTGTGTACCTGATGCAGTGCGAATAATTTGATTTGTATATAATTGCCAGTCACCATGCTTGTTAAAGGCGGTCACAAATTCTGCATATTGCAACTGCATTTTGCTTGTCTTCTAGTGCGGCCAAAACACTTATCATAGTTGTCTGATGGTATGATACAGTAGATTGGGTTATTGGGTTATCCTGGGTTTAGTTATCTATAATTTACTTTATAAAATTACGTATGAGGCTTAGATAAACACCTATGGCTTATAATTTAGCGAGTAAAGTTCTGTCATCCTCTAGGAATTTCAGACATCCAAGATGGCTACCAAAATAGTCTCAGATTATCCATAAAAACTACAAGACACACAGCACGAATATAGTGTTTTAATGAAATCTGTTGTTAACACTCCTTTTTTAAATAAATGTAGGCATTTTGTATTTTCATTTTAATAGGGATGCTGGTAGTATGATTCCATATAAACAAAATATCCAAGATGATTATAGGCAGCGTGTTTTGCAGTAGGCAGAAGGAAAAAGAACTAGGTAACATAATTTCATTAATCATAAATTTATGTAGGTCAGATTCAGAGAACATTTACTAAACATTGTCATATACATATAGTTGTCACTTATATGTATAATATAAGTGACAACTGCATTATCAATAAATATTATTATTTATAACTAGGGCAGTACACGTAACAGTCGATTATTACCCGTACACTTTTGATATTCCTTGCCCAAGAACGATGATCAGCTGTACACCCACATCTAAAAGATAATCAGGACTGATTACTGCTGCAGCTGCAGTACACTAATTTCAGAACATCTGTGGTGCGACTCGAGCATCCGGAGGTAAAGAAACACAACAGAAAATTTTGCCAGATTCGTCCTTCTCCCCAGCCAAATTTTACGGGATCTAGGTTTTTGAAGGTTCACCGTCCAGACCGACCCTCAGATCTTAAAGCGAACCTTCGTATTTTCACTGCATAACTCAGCAGTGGAAAACTTTTGAATTTGGTAAAAAATTTGTATCTGTCCGTCTTGTCCTTGAGCCAAACCTTGTAGTGGATATCGGACATTGTAATTGCAGCCTCACTTCGGACCATAACAAACTGCAGTAAAGGCTGTTTATTCGTGAATAAAATTTTACATGTCTACTTAGGGATCTAGACTTTGTAACTCATTTGCTACTTCAAGAATCTTTTAAGCCTTAGTTTTACCCATGTCGTATGAACATGCCGCCGTATCACAGTGAGCACATGAGCTAACAGCAGTTGTGAAGCCATACATCTAATGTTTAACAACTGTGGCACCTGTGTTAACTGATGGCGCCCACAAGTCAAGGACATTAATTAAAAATTGGTTTTCAGCTCTTGTCTCAGCATAAAAATGCACTGAGGATTTTTTTATAGTATGATACTGGAATACAAGATGGTACAGACTCAAGATATCTTGAGGACACCAAATCTTTACGCTCTCGCAGGATTCTTTTTACCGACATTGTTGATCATGACATGGTGATCATCCTCGTTCTCAACAAGTCTGAGCACACCAGGCATGGTACCACGGAAACTAGAAGCCTAGACAGACCACGAGCACCTACAAACTAGTTTGTCATTGAACTCGTCGAGTCTTGATATATTTGCGCCATATTCTTTACCACCATGTGATGAATAACGTTTATGCGCTACACAAGAATTCCAGAGCTTTGATCTATCATTGATGACATCTAAACCTTATCAAATGCAGATTCACAAAGTTTGGTTTCACCTCCATAAGCTTGTTTAATTCTCCCAGCTTTGAATTTCAACAACAGTTACGGTAATAGCTGTCTGTGGCATGCAATTCACACATTGTTTTGTTGTCTTACTCAAACTTAGTTATGCCCCCTTATCCTCTTCATTTACTACAGACTCTTAAGAACCTCGTCTTTAAGAAAGAGTTCAGTTTCTCGTCTTGTGGAAGGATTATGTGGGTCAGGTTTGAAATGAACACATCTCTCCATTTTTTTTAGTGGTGAAAGTTAATTTTTTTACTTTCGTTTTATTCCCCGAATTTTGCATTGTGTATATGATTTTGATACGAAGAAATAGCTTCTGTGGCATTTGTTGGTCACGATTTAATTTTCTTTAAAACCTTTTGTAGTTACTCTTGTTGACTGGAACCAATAATGATTCTGATACAAGATGCTCCAGATGAAGTGGGGTTTTCTGAAGGCTTACAACACTTGAAAAGCACTCTGAGGTCATCGTTCACTTCTTTCTAAAAGCAAGAAAATATGATACTACTATCTCGAAAACAAATTAAAAAATTAGGGAACCTGAATATCTTCCTTAGTTGTTTCTAAAGTCGTAAAAATATATGTATGTTAACATTTAAAAGGAAACGTGACCAAATTTGAAGTAAAACGTATCGTCCCGACTCATTAATAATCGGAATTAACCAGGTAACTACCTTGCTTTGTCATATTGTCTCAACCAGTTATCTTCATAGCATAATAAAAATTGTCTATATGACCGGAAAAAAATAAGTTTAATTAAACACTAATATATTTAACAGTCACCACATGTAGTTTACTTGCAGACAGTTCCGGAGGTCACTGCCCTGCCGCCCGGTCCTAGACCATTCCTCTTGGTTGAAGGCTTGATTGATCTTGGTGACAGTGGCACCCAGTGGATTGGGAATCTAGACACTTAAAAAAGATTCATATTATGCTGAAAACAGTTATGTACCACAAAATTAATAAGAGCAGGAAAGTGAAAGCGTCAGGAGTGGAAACAACAGTATTAACAACAGCGCCAAAGACAAGAGCAAATTGCCAGTTAAAGAAGTCCAGTCAGTTTTACTAAAATTAAATCCCCTACTATTACTACATTATTATGTTTTGAAACCCAAAGAAATGTCGCTTTTGAAACCTGAGGGTCCGTATATTACACCTAAATTAATTTTTGTCTTTCGAGAAATTCTACCAAGACATTGAAAGTAGCAGTAGCAGCAGCGGAAGTGTAAACATTAAGAATAGTGCCAAAAGAAACCGTGAAAACAGCAGTTCCAGAAACTAAGGAACAACAGCAGTATTGGCATGACAGGCAGGAACAATAGGTGAAGGAAATAACAAAAGCAAGAATTGCAGAGGCAATAACAAATATTAGCATGAACAGTAGAAGGAACAGTAACAAGAGCAGCCGAAGCAGGAGTAGCGGTAACAAGAGCAGCCGAAGCAGGAGTAGCGGTAACAAGAGCAGCCGAAGCAGGAGTAGCGGTAACAAGAGCAGCCGAAGCAAGAGTAGCAGTAACAAAAGCAGCAGAAGCAAGAGCAGTAGAAAGATCAGCAGAAGCAAAACTAACAGAAGGAATAGCAGTATCACGAGCATCGGAAAAAACACTAGCAGTATGAACAACAGCAGAGGGAACAGCAACAGTAGCACGAGAATAATGAAGGCGGTGAGCGCCACCAGTAGCAGCAGTAGCTATAGCAACATTGTGTTTTACATAAGACTTATGATCTCAGCAGCAGTGCGGCTGTAGAGGAAGGCCCGGGAGAGAGAATTATGACCAGAAATGAGGGAGAAGGGAGTTAGGAATGGGTGAGGTATAATGTGAGAGAGAGCGAGAGAGAGGACTTAATGTGGGTGAGGGAGAGGCTTAATGTGGGAGAGCATGTTTACTCACCCAGTTGATGAGGAAATGATGATGTTGACAGTTTAGAGTTTCTAGACTCACGGAAGATAAAACTGTGGGTGTCTTGAAGAAATGATATGGATATGGTCCTGGTGTGGTGTGGGGGATGTGTAGTGTCTAGGTTGTAAAGTATAGGTGGTAGCTGGTTAGGTGTAGTAGGAGGTGGGGAAAATGAGTACTCGCCTGTTTGCACTCACTTGTTTGTGGTATATCAATGGTATACATATTCATCAAGGTTAAGGTGTTCAACAACTCCTAGGCTGAGGGACTGATTACCTCATCATCTACTGTCTTTTGTGTATAATTCTCCGAGGCTGACGGACAGATTACCTACTCAACAGTCTTCCATTATGTCGTTGTATTTTGTGGATGAAGCCACTGGATAGCGAAACGTCTACAAAATACAGGTACCCAAATGTTCCACATATATCAAATTCATATTAACTGTGTGTTTACAGTGGTCAAGTTCTGGCTCCTGGCCCTGCCTCTTAATCGGCCATTTGGTGGGTTTACTCCTCGGCCTCGTGGGCTTAATGCTATATAAGGTGCCTCCACCAGTTATTCATCCAGGCTATTGCAGTCCCTGTAACTCACCTGTGCCTTTACCTTCCAAATATGTCCTCGTGCATCCGTTTCCAGCCTTGATCAGTTTATCATTGTCCACTCTGTCAAGTGCCCATGAGAACAATATTGTACGTCGTTATTAGGCTTCTTTGACCTCTAATATTATCAAGCTCGGTTGTTTTCAGTCTCTCTTCATGTTTTATTTCCCTTAATTCCTGGACTATTTCGTAAGTATGCACTTTCTCCAGTTTCTTGGCGTACTTCATCAGATGAGGAATCCATCCTGGCGCTGCATACTTCAGAATGGACCTGACCTATGTCGTATATTGTATAATGGATGACTTTGTTGAAGTTGCTCAGAGTTCATAAATGTACCAAATGCGATATTCAAGATATTTTACTCACCCTGGTCCTTCTCCTTGAGTGAGGTTTGTTGACTGAACCCGACCCTGCACTTGGTTTATGATCCTTTGGAATCTCACACTTACTCGTTCAGACATATCTTACCCGACAATCGGTGTTTTCTTACCTTTATTCTTTGTTTCAAGTTAGTGGGTTCCTTGTTATTCTAACCTGCTCATGTTTTGTCCCAGTCTTGTGTATAGCTCACTGTCAAATGCTTTCTTCCAATTCAAGAATATGCAATCCACTTTTCGCTTTATATCTTGTCTCACTTCCGTTATCTTGTCAAAAAACTTGAGGTTTTTACATTCGGAGACCACTTCTTTCAGAGTGCTCTGCCACTCTTTTCATTATTGTCTTTATCATTACATAATATGCATGTCTTGTATACTGCCTTGTAGTGTCCCTGTCCTAAAATATTGGAACTACATTCGCTGTCTTCCATATCTCTAGCAATTGCCCCATAGCCATTGTCTTGTAGATTACAAGTGGTTCACAAAATTCTGCTCCATCCCTGAGAAATGAGGTTGACACATTGTTAGGTCCTATTGCCTTTGAGGTATCCAGCTCGCTCAAGGTTCTTCGTCTTTCCTCCTGTTGTGTGTATTGTGTATAGCAGCCGTTGATGTATTCTTACCTTTATACTTTCTGGTGTTGTCCCTGTTTCCATTTGAATCGTGTGTTCAACTCTTCGCGGATTGTCAATCTTACTGTCATCTGTTAATGTGACTATGGCAGTTTAGTGTGTGTACTTACCTATTTGTGGTTGCACATCTCCTGGTCCCGCCTCATCGCTGGATACTACTAGGTCCACACTCTCCCTGCTCCATGAGATTCATCGTATCTCTTCTTAAAGCTGTGTAATGAGTTTTCAACTTCCAGTTGTGACCCCTAGTTGTTGGGTCCCATCTCTGAAACATTCTGTCCCTATCCACCTTGTCAATTTCTCTCAGTATTTTATATGTTATCCTGTCCTTCCTATCCCTCCTGTTCTCTAGTGTCGTCATGTTGACTTCCCTTAACCTCTCCTCGTAGGACATACCCCTTAGCGACGGGACTAGTCTTGTTGCAAACCTTTGCACTTTTTCTAATTGATGCGCTTGACCAGGTGTAGGTTCCGTACTGGTGCTGCATACTCCAATATAGGCCGTACGTACACGGTGTACAGTATTGGATGACTCCTTACTCAGGTGTCGAAACGCTATTTTTAGGTTTTCCAGGCGCCCATATGCTGCAGCAGTTATTTGTTTGATGTGCTCCTCAGGAGATGTGCTCGGTATTATACTCACCCCAAAGTCCTTTTACTTGAGTAAGATTTGCAGCCTTTGGCTTCCCTAGACCGTGCGCCATCTGCGATCTTTTTTTTTTTTTTTTTTTTTTTTACCCTCCCCAGTCTTCATGACTTTGCACTTAGCTGGGTTAAACTCCAGGAGTCAATTGTTGGACCAGCTTCCAGCCTGTCCAGATCTCTTTGTAATCCTACCTGATCTTTATCCGTTTAAGTTCTCCGCATCAGTTTCACATCGTGTGCATACAGCGACACCTCTGTATCTATTCCTTCCGTCATGTCATTCACATATACCAGAAACAGTACCGGTTCTTGGACCGACCCTTGTGGAACCCTGCTCGGCACAGGCGCACACTCTGACATCTCATCACGTACCATCACTCGTTTCCTTCCTGTTGGGTATTCTCTGATCCATTGCATTGCCTTTCCAGTTATTCCTGCCTTCTCTAGATTTTGTACTAATCTCTTATGCAGAATTGTGTCGAAAGTCTTCTTGCAGTCCAAGAAAGTGCAGTCTACCCACCCCTCCTACTTCTCTTACCTTATCGTAAAACTCCAGTAGATTTGTGATATAGGACCTTGCTAGTTATTGTGTATATGCTCATTCCTTTCTAGGTGGTCGACCACTCTTCTTCTAATAAGCTTCTCCATGACTTTGCATACTATCCATGTCAGTGACACTGGTCTGTAGTTTAATGCTGCCTGTCTGCCTCCTTTCTTAAAAATTTGGAACACATTTGCTGTCTTTCACACCGCAGGTACTTGCTCTGTTTTGATAGATGTTTTTGTAGATAGTTGCTAGTAGCACACAGTGCTTCTGCTCCCTCTCAGGACCCATGAAGAGATACCCGGTCTCGCCGCCTTTGAGGTATCTAGTTCATTTAGCAGCCTTATTCCTCAGTTGTATGTAGTGTGGCCAGCTCTTGTTGGTGTATCCTACCATTCCTGTTTGCTGGAGTTCTTTCTGTCTCCACTGAAAATACTTCCATAAATCTTTTGTTGTGCTCGTCACTTACTTCTTAGTTGTTTCTTGTGATCTCTCCTTCCTTCCTCAGCCTGATTACCTGGTCCTTGACTGTTGTTTTCCTCCTGATGTGGCTGTAGAACAGCTTTGAGTCAGATTTGGCTTTCGATGCTGTGTCATTCTCGTTTTGCCGCTGAGCCTCCCTCTTTATCCATGCATATTCGTTTCTGGTTCTTCAACTAATTTTCTTATTTTCCTGGGTTCTTTGTCTTCTGTACTTTTTCTGTTTTCTAGCAGACTTAGTTTTGGCCTCCCTATACCTTCAGGTGAACAAAGGACTCGTTCTGTTCTTCCCAGTGTTCCTGTTGCCCTTGGGTACAAACCTCTCCTCCGCCTCATTTACTGTTTTTCCCACCAGTTCTCTTTCCTACTGTACTTAATGCAGGAAATTCCTCATGACTGTGTAGTCCCCTCATTTAAAGTTTGGCTTCTCTCATCCTGCTCGTGCTGCTTCCCTCTCCACTTTTAGCTCTGCAGTGTATTCGAAGCTCAGGACCACGTGATCACTAGCTCCTAGGAGCCTTTCATTGTGTGATGTCCCCAGTGTCTGAATTACTCAAGGTGAATATGAGGCTCAGCCTTGCTGATTCATCCTCTCCCTCTCTTTTTCTGGTAGTGTCTCTAACATGTTGATGCATGAGGTTTTTCAGTACCACTTTCATTATTTTGGCCCTCCACGTTTCTTGTCTCCCATGTTGCTCCAGGTTTACCCGATCACTCTCCTTGTGATTGAAATCAACCACAATAGTAACTTTGCCCTGCCCATGTGGGCTCATCTGACAGCCTCAGGTAGTGTATCAACCATTGCTCTGTTGCTCTCATTATACTCTTCTCTTGGCCTCCTGCTATTCAGTGGCAGGTTGTACATCACTGCAATCACCATCTTGGAATCCCCAGTCTGAAGTGTTCCTACTGTGTAGTCCCTTGCTTCCCTTCTGTCCACTCCTTCCAACTCCTTAAAACTCCACTGGTTTTTGATGAGCAGTGCAACTTCTCTTCTCTCTGTTCCCTCAATCTTTCCTCATGATCTGATATCGGGTTGAAAGATCGTGTCTGTTATCATTCCCGTGAGCTTGGTTTCAGTGAATGCTATGATGTCTGGGGATGCTTTCATGTTTCTTTAGTGCCACTCCTCATTATTATTCGCTATTCCGTCTGCGTTGGTGTACCATAACTTCAGTTTCTTTTCCAAATTGTATTCTGGAGGGTTTGTGGCGGCTGGGGGAGACTGCTGTGTAGGTGGGGTTTGTTATGGAGGTATCTGTTAGTGCAGTGTGTGGTTTGTTATGGGTTAATTTGTTTGGTTATGGTGTGTGTGTGTACTCACCTAGTTGTGGCTGCAGGGGTCGAGTCATAGCTCATAGCCCCGCCTCTTCACTGGCCGCTACTGGGCAGTGTGTGTGTACTCACCTAATTGTGGTTGCAGGGGTCGAAACTCAGCTCCTGGCCCCGTGTGTGTGTGTGTGTGTGTGTGTGTGTCTGTGTCTGTCTGTCTCTGTCTTTCTGTCTGTGTCTGTGCGCGTCGGGAGAGGAGGATGAGGAGAGAGAGAAAACGGGAGTGGAAGAGAGCGGTGTAGGGGTTGGCCAGTAAGCCACCATTCAGCTGAAAGCCAAAAAAAAAAAAACTGGTTAGCCTCGGGGCTTTCTTCTCTTCCTTTTCTCCGCTTCCTCTATTTGCTCGTTTAATCCCGTTACCGGATGCTTTATCATCTTCTCGAGGTGGACAGGACCTCCCAGGGCCTCTCAGCATCGCCCAACACGTCCCTCTGCATGAAGCTATCCATCCGTAGGAATCCGGGTTCTAGAAATGTTTATGTAAGGTCATTGGGGCATGTCCGCGTAAGCTGGGCAAGAATGCACCAACCAGACTTGGCCGATGATATAACCACACAAATATTTCACAGCGTTTCACGATTCCCTGGTATGAACAAATAAATTTAAGATGGTCTTGTATATGTCGCTCCTTCCCATAGAGTTTAACAAGGGTTTGCCAGTGTGTAATGAGTTTACCTTTCCCTAAATCCAAACGGGAAATTTAAGCATCTGAAAAATCTTATATACAACCAGACGCCGATCACTACAGCAAAGATGTGCTGATACTTCTGGTGGGGGTGGTGTTGCTGATACTTCTGGTGGGGGTGGTGGTGCTGATACTTCTGGTGGGGGTGGTGGTGCTGATACTTCTGGTGGGGGGTGCTTGTGCTGATACTTCTGGTGGGGGGTGCTTGTGCTGATACTTCTGGTGGGGGTGCTTGTGCTGATACTTTTGGTGAGGGTGGTGGTGCTGATACTTCTGGTGGGGGTGGTGGTGCTGATACTTCTGGTGGGGGTGGTGGTGCTGATACTCCTGGTGGGGGTGGGGGTGCTGATACTTCTGGTGGGGGGTGCTTGTGCTGATACTTCTGGTGGGGGGTGCTTGTGCTGATAATTCTGGTGGGGATGGTGGTGCTGATACTTCTGGTGGGGGTGGTGGTGCTGATACTTCTGGTGGGGGTGGTGGTGCTGATACTTCTGGTGGGGGTGGTGGTGCTGATACTGCTGGTGGGGGTGGTGGTGCTGATACTTCGGGTGGGGGTGGTGGTGCTGATACATCTGGTGGGGATGGTGGTGCTGATACTTCTGGTGGGGGTGGTGGTGCTGATACTTCTGGTGGGGGTGGTGGTGCTGATACTTCTGGTGGGGGTGGTGGTGCTGATACATCTGGTGGGGGTGGTGGTGCTGATACTTCTGGTGGGGGTGGTGGTGCTGATACTTCTGGTGGGGGTGGTGGTGCTGATACTTCTGGTGGGGGTGGTGGTGCTGATACTTCTGGTGGGGGTGGTGGTGCTGATACTTCTGGTGGGGGTGGTGGTGCTGATACTTCTGGTGGGGGTGGTGGTGCTGATACTTCTGGTGGGGATGGTGGTGCTGATACTTCTGATGGGGATGGTGGTGCTGATACTTCTGGTGGGGGTGGTGGTGCTGATACTTCTGGTGGGGGGGGTGGTGGTGCTGATACTTCTGGTGGGGGGTGGTGGTGCTGATACTTCTGGTGGGGGGTGGTGGTGCTGATACTTCTGGTGGGGGGTGTGGTGCTGATACTTCTGGTGGGGGGTGGTGGTGCTGATACTTCTGGTGGGGGGTGGTGGTGCTGATACTTCTGGTGGGGGGTGGTGGTGCTGATACTTCTGGTGGGGGGTGGTGGTGCTGATACTTCTGGTGGGGGGTGCTGGTGCTGATACTTCTGGTGGGGGTGGTGGTGCTGATACTTCTGGTGGGGGTGGTGGTGCTGATACTTCTGGTGCGGGTGGTGCTACTTCTGCTGCTTCTGCTTGTGATGGTGGTGCTGTCGCTTGTTGTGCTGCTTTTGTTACTTCGTCCTCTGCTCCAGCTGTCTCTCCTGTTCCTTATTCCTTCATTGACTTAGGCTACTAAAGAATATTGTTAAGCAACCGCCAGCTTTCCGAGCCTCAAAGGAGACAATGAAGAACCTTTATTATTTTTATTTTTTTCCTGTCTCGCCCAGTACGTGAGGCTGCCAGACTCCGGGTTATTCACGAGCACATATATTTCAAAATGGTTTGGACTGTTTCGTTCTTTTTAGAATAAAGTCTGTTGAAAGTGGAACGTGTAGACTCGCCTAGTTGTACTCGCCCAATGGTATTAGCTGGGTTCGAATCATAACTCGGGCCTTCCTCTTAACTCTTATCGACTGATTTTACTTATTTCTAGACTCAAGGACTCTGTCATATCTTCTCTTAAAGTTGTGTAAAGTGTTCGCCTTCATGACCTCTTTATCTAGATTCTAGTATATTCCATTTAACACTATAAGACTGAAAAAATAGTTCTAATGTCAGTATAGCTCATCTTAATTTTTGTTACCATCTGAGTTTTTTAGCCTTCTCTTCTATTTATGAAATAAGCTCTGTCTGTCAACTCCAGTCATCTGAGTATTCTGTATGTCTTGATCGTGTCACCTGTGAGTCTTATCACTTATGGTGTTTTTTAATTAAGTTCTTCAGATGTTCTCCTGAAGTATATTTCCCTTATTTCAGGTACTAATCTCGTTGTGAGCCTTTGGATCCTCTTTAGTTTATATGCAAGTGTGGATACCATATAGCGCTTGATGCTCTAAGATGGGTAAAAGTTATGTTGGGAATAGTGTCCGAAAGAAATATTAATTCAGGTTCCTGAAAGCAGTTTTCAGGTTTCCTAGTTTTGTATATGTTGCTGAAGTTGTGTGATATATATGTACTTCTCGTTATATGCTTGGTGAAGTGTTTGCTCCAAGAACTTTGTTGCAGGTTCTCTCTAGTTTCTCTCTTTACAGGTTGAAGTCCGTATCTGGTCTTTTCACTCCTGTTTTCATTACTTTGCACTTAACAGGATTAAAGTAATGTGACTACCTCCCTGAGTGTAAGTTTGTGAGGTTTGCACCTCGGACATTGATGGGTTAATAATGGAAAAACTCTAATGAATCTATTATCACAAAGAGGTTTTATCAAACAAATTATAGTGAACTCAAGTTTGTTTCATGTAAAACGGAACAAATTAGTGACAACACGAACATTTTTTAAGCTGGTGAACACAGATATGCTTGGACTTGAAAGTCAAACATTAGTCATTAAGAAAATCGTACACTCCTTTTTCTTTGATAGACTTGAATACAAGGCGAAACAGTGTAAATAAACTAGTTTATTTGTGGACAAAACTTTTGCGGAAATCTGGATTAAGCAATACTTGCATATTATATCATTGACACTCAAGCAACACACAAGAGTGTCAGAGGTCGAAAACTGCAAGGTCATTACCTCCCGCCTGATTAGCATCTCCACACGAAGTCAAATTTACTTAATTTTCAGACAATGCATTAATTAAATTTGAAAAGCTTAACATTGTGACATAAGTCGTATATATCTAAATACAGAATCTATAAAATAGTGCAAATAACAATTTCAAGATAGCCACCGACCGGAACATAGCTGTGGTGGTTACAGCTTATGCGACAAAATGCTGTCTGACGTCACCAATTTGACATAGCTAAGCAAAAAACTTAGCTATTAGACCCTCAGTATATAACATATATATATACACAAATAGGACGATATTACCCGAATAGGAAACTTATTATTTTTTTTTTATTATTATTAACACATCGACAGTTTCCCACCAAGGTAGGGTGGCCCGAAAAAGAAAAAAAAATCACCATCATTCACTCCATCACTGCCTTGCCATAGACGCGCTTACAATACAGTTATTTTATATAAATCAGAATTTTTCTTCTATTAGGGCATAATACTGACCCTCTTTTGTTATGACAACAATCATGCATAAAATTTGTGGGAAATGTGAAAGTGAATTTAGAGGTACCACAAGACAGGCATAGTGTAAGATATGCAGAGGCAGGTATCATGTTTCCTGTGCTGACATTAATGCTGCTGCTAGCAGTGAGCCTGAGTAAGAAGGAAAATGTTGCTGGATTTGTGGTAAAGATACAGAGCTTCTGTCGGGTTTAAAATATCTTAGAGGTAGATTGATATCGTAATTACATGCACATGTTAAATACATGCACATGTGAAAGCTTTTCTCTGACTAAATCTTTTTCTTATTTGGTAACATTTTTGAAAGTCCCATCAGAGAATCTAAGGTTACTATGAGTATTACTGTGTGGATGACAAATTTTAAATCATTTGTAGTATGCGAGCGTGAAATAGGTAGTAGGTTAAATGTTTTGTACTCAGTCACAGGATGATGATCTTTTCTTTGTCTCGTGAACATGTAAAATAGCAGGTAAACTTTATTAACGTCTACTTACATTTAGGATTCATTTACCATTATTTTTCTCTTTTCTTAATACTAGTAATGCGATATTTCTTTCCTACCTAGGACTCCTTGTGTAAGACAGTGCCGCTCATTTGATGATCCCGGAATATTTAACAGATAATTCAGATATACTCAAGAAAGGAATACCCGTTATAGAGAAACTTTTGTTCAGGTTCTTAATAATATTACTCTCTTTACCGAGGTTAATGGATGTTTCGAACCCACACCTTGAAAACAATACGCAAGGGTTGTGAAGCAATTAAAAAATAATCAAAGGTTCTGTGTAATTAAGGAAACCAGGAAATGTCCTGCACTTATCTTGTTTACAGAGTTTTCTGCAGCATTCGGTCTTAATTTAAGTCACTTAAGAGTTGCATCCCGATTGAGGCGCTGTATTTTATGATTTATAGTTGTTGATATTTTACATTTTCTCAGTAGGGTGAATAAGAGTGGCATTATGAACACTTGTGTGCGTGTCTGCTTGCCTGCTGAGGATCTGCATATAATAAATGACGAGGTTAACTATGTAGGTTGGCTCATCATAGAAAAAAATTCAATGTTTGGAACACTTAATGAAACATATACAAAGAAAGTTTTGGGTTTAGGAGATGTGGGTTAAATTTACAATGTTTATAATTGTGATAGAGTGAACAGGCCACAGGGAAGAGTAGGTCTCTGTGTAAGATATATTTTATTGCACAGAACTGTTAAAATTAACAAGTGATACAGTGGAAGTACTGGGTATTAAAATGCTGAACAATAATATAGTGATCATCCTTGTATACAAACCACCGCCAGCAACATCTGAAGAATTCACGGAACAGATAAGGAAAATGGATAGATGTCTTGAAAACCTTGAGAATCTTGCACCCAATTTTATACTCCTCGGAGATTTCCATCTCCCAAATATTAAATGGAAGGTGGTAAATCACAGTTTTGTACCAGCAATAGCCCCATGAAGCACGTTAGCTTAATAGATACACACCACAGAGCTAATGAGGCTTTGTGAAAAGTTTGCTTTGTTGAACCAACAAATTACAGAACCCACTAGAAATGAAAATACACTGGATTTTATCTTCACGAACAGTGAAGAACTAATCATACACATAACAATCACAAATAAAATATACTCTGGCCACATCATCATACAAGTTCAAACAAGTACAATTGCAGGGATGTACAACTCCAGAAATAGTATACAAGAAGGGATGTTCAGTAAATTTAGCTTCAGCAATTAGAGAATCGACTGGAAGAAAAATAAACAAAGCCCTATCAGACATACCATGAGAAACAGTCACGACCTCTCTAAACCTTCACTAGTGCTTGCAAAAGCTGTATACAGAGATATACAAAGCCTGTGCCAGAGGGATGCCTGAAGGATGTTTCTGAGAGTCAAAGTCCCTGCAGCCCTGTCCATTAACAGGCCTTGATTATCAAGGCCTGATCAAGCTTAGTCTGAGAAAGCCTAAAGGATTATCCAATATGGAAAGAGAGAAGAATTCACAAAAGAAAAAAGTTACCGAACATGTCACGACATAGAAAGACAACTTTTGCTAAACGATTACTGTGTCGGGCGGAAGAAGCTCAGAGGGAACAAAGAACTATCCAGGATATTGCTAGAAACCCCAAATATTTCTATACATATTCAAGGTACAATGTAAGAATTGCGTGTAAAATTGCATCATTAATCACAGTATGGTCATACAATGACGATGAAAAAGAAATGAATATATAAATATATATATAAACATTGTCTCTACGTCTACAGCAGGACTCGAACCTGCTAACTCTGTATCAGAGTCCACAGTACTTTACCTGCTGTGGACGTAGAGGCAATGTTTGTATCCTTTGGAGAAAGAGTTTAGATATAGGTGAAATCCCGAGGCCTTAAATAGAGTAGACATAGCTCGTTTCCATAAAGGAGGCAGTAGAGCACAACCAAAAAATTACGGACCAGTAGCCCTCACATCGCACATTTTAAAAGTATTTGAAAGGCTGATGATACGACAAATTGCAAATTTTATGGAAGGCAGAACCCAAATAAAGATGGATTTAGAGCTGGAAGATCATGTTAATCACAGCTAATAAACTATTATGACAGGATTACGGAAAGAAAACCAACACTGACGTGGTATTCACTGATTTTGCAAATGCACTTGACAGATGTGATCATGGAGTGATTACTCATGCAATAAAATGAGGGAGATAAGAATACGTTAAAAAAAGTAGGCAGATGGAAAATAAAACAAAAAAACAGCAATATTAAACAAAGCAAAGAATCTACCTTAGAAAAGTATAAAGCTCAGTACCCCAGGGCACGGTCCTGGCGCCTTTGCTGTTTCTTATACGCATAAACATATATGAAAACACTCGCTACAGTTTTATATCATTTGCGGATGATAACAAAATAAAAATAACAGCACCTCAACAGAAGACACTGAAAAACTGGAAGAAGATATAAGCAAAGACTTCCAATGGACAGTGGGAAAAAAATACTTTCAGTGGCAACAAATTCCAGCTGTTTTGATATGGAAAGAATGAAAAGCTCATAAGGAACACCGTATAAAAAGCGCAAGAGTACCATAGAAGGAATGAAACATGTGAGGGATCTGAGTGTAATGTCCGCTGATTTTTCTTTTTAAGAACACACAAGGTAATTTTTCATGATATCCAGGAAAAATGGTGGGGCGGATAATGAGGACTTTCAAAACAAATGAATAATGCTTAAAGGACTATTCGGTGTTGATGAGTTTGTTCAGGGCATAAAGGAAATCTCAGCTGGAACAAATACAGATCGTTTATGGCCCATATACAGCCACTAAAACATTTAAATTATTGGGAACGTATAAAACTTATAAACACGTGTTCATAGCAGCGGAACAGAAATGCAGGATAAGATATACGTGGAAGGTACTTGAAGACCTGATCCCAAATCTGCGCACTGCCATGACAACATATTTAAGTGAAAGATATGAGTAGTAAAATAGACCCGGTAAAAAGCAGGGGTGCAATAAGAGAGAGAGAGATGATTGTATCAACATATTTGTACCCAGACTATTCAAAAACAACCGGAAGATAATCAGAAACACAGCCGGAACAAGTGTACAAGTCTTCAAGGGAAAACTAGGACAAATAACTTCGTTGAATGCCGGATTAAACATGCTGTGATTGATATATGGGCAAGTGTGCCGCCAGCAGCAACACCCTGGTTGATCAGGCAAGCACCGGACAGGTAGGACACAGGGCCGAGCTGCAGGAGTAGAAATATATATAGAAATATTGCTGAAACATGTGTAGACGTTTTCAAGAGTAAATTGAATCACTACGTCTGCCAAGTACCAGATTAACCAGGGTGTGATGATTATGTAGGCCAGCGGGCAGAAAACTGCAACTGCCTGGATAAACAAGAAATTGGCAGGAAAGCCTGGCCCCTAGGCAGGGCTGCAAGTATAGAAAAAAAAACTTGAAGCTCGTCACAGGTGTCAGATATATCACAGATTCCTGAATAACAATCTAATGTTGGCTAGCTTAGCTTGGATTTTCTTTCTTCTATTTATCCAAACATCATTAGATTAATGTACCTTATGTTTCTCCTCTCAGCCTGGTTACCCTCGTCACTTTTTATATTATCATGGTCATTTTTAATTTATGCTTTCCTCTGTTCACATGCCGAGCATATGTCGGTCGTTAGCTTAATTTTCTGTTTGTGTGTGTGGGAGGAGAGTGATACTACCTCTTTTATTGCCTAATTGCGGTTACATGAGCCGAACAGTTGCCGTTAGCTTGTATTAAATTAGCATATTAAAAAAAATTAAACGTTTGTACCTATATCCTCTAAATTACATACTGAGTTTTTTCTGTGTTGCAGGTATGGCTTATTGGTATGTCTGAGGGTATGCGGCGACCTGTTGGCCATCACGTGAGTCATACCTGTACCTATTGTGTGATGTATGTTCAGAAGTGCCTGCTAAATACTGGGCGTACCTGAGCATTTTTTTTTTTCCTGCAGACATCTCTGAGCATCAAATGATGATGTAGGGGCAACCATGAGCAACACTAGTATTGCAAGGGCAGTCCCGAGCATCACTGCTGTTGCAAGAAGCGCTAAACATCACTGATGTTGCAGTGGTAGCCCTCAGCATGTCAAGAGTACCCAAGAAGTGACATTTGCTCGACTCGTTGAAGACATGCCCCACCTTTAAATATATGTTCTTCAACTGCAATTGTACCTTTACCAGAATCATTTCAGCACTCTCCACTTGCACTTTTAGTGTCTCAAATTGGTCAGTCACTGGCTATAATTTAGAATTCACCTCCTGTTTATACCTAGTCATTTCAGTGGTATCCGTTTATATACACCACCTGCACCTGACAACTTGAAACCGAGGTGTTACCGGAAAGCACACTGCAGCCTTTAAACTCGTTCTTGTGAAACCTGATCTTCCCATGGGGAGTCAGGTGGGCTGGAAATTGCTCCCACCCGACACACTTATCCTGTGCGTGTGTACTCACCTAATTGTAGTTGCAGGGGTCGATACACAGCTCCTGGCCCCGCCTCTTCACTGATCGCTACTAGGTCCTTTCTCTCTCTGCCTCCAGAGCTTTGTCATACCTCGTCTTAAAGCTATGTATGGTTCCTGCCTCCACTACATCACTTGTTAGGCTATTCCACTTCCTGGCGACTCTATGACTGAAGAAATACTTCCTAACATCCCTATGACTCGTCTGAGTCTTCAGCTTCCAATTGTGACACCTTGTTTCTGTGTCCCCTCTCTGGAACAACCTGTCTCTGTCTGCCTTGTCTATTCCACGCAGTATTTTATATGTGTGTATGTGTCATGCCGAATTTTGGTATTTTTACATAAATAGCAAAGCTATTCTTGCCGAATAAGGCAAGCGAAAATTTGTATATGCAATAATTTCGCAAAAATCATTCTGAACCTAACGAAAAAAATATATTTCATTGTGTTTGTTTATTATTAAATTATTGTAAACTTATCTAAAATATATCTGAATTAAGCTAAATTAAATTGCGCTTGTTATAATAAGGTTAAGTAAGTTTTCTAAGGTACTTTTGGTGCAAAATTATAAGTTTTTGCATTAACATAAATGAAAAAAAAATGTGTCATTAAACGTATAAGAGAAAATTTTAGAAAGGACTTAATATTAAATGAGTTCTTGCTAATTGACCACACTTTTACCTATTCGGCACGAATAGGTATATATATATATATCACTAACAACACTGCGACTAGCCAAGGATTTGAACCCATGTCGTTTTGGCCCGCCTCATGGTGAGCGAAAATCACATGACGCTCTAACCCACCTGACCACGCAATCCTACAAAAATCAAGCACCCAGCAGAGCTAGGTGTATTACCTTCATCCGAGGACATACCTAGCTGAATCCTCGGCTAGTCGCAGTGTTGTTATTGATTTAATACCATTCGTTCGTGATTATAATAATATAAAATACTGCTTGTGAAGGCTAGTACGCCAAACGGGGATTAGAAGGAAATTAGTTCAGAGGCACCCACACCACCGCATGTCCTCGGATTAAGGTAAAACACCCAGCTCTGCTGGGTGCTTGCATCTTGTAGGATTGCGTGGTCCTGTGGGTTAGAGCGTCACGTGATTTTCGCTCACCATGACGCGGGCCAAGATGACATGGGTTCGAATCCTCGGCTAGTCTCAGTGTTGTTATTGATTCATTACCACTCGTCCGTGATTACAATAATATATATATATATATATATATATATATATATATATATATATATATATATATATATATTAGTGTGTGTGTGCGCGCGCGCAGTAAAATCACAGTAAACAGGTGATATCACATGTGAAACAATCGCTGTGAAAAAATTGTGAACTTCTAAGTGCTTTCGTGAATTCCCATATTATGACTATCACAGATTTGTAAGGAAGAGACTAGAGGGCCTTGTCTCTAGTGGCGTACAGAGACTCCAATGTGGCCAGCTCAGTCGTATTCGATCGGCTATACCACACAATTTCACATCTGTAGTGATCTGTGGCTTCACTACAATGGCGTTTGGCAGTGAATGGGGGTTATCTAATGGTCTGTTTGATCTAGCAGATCTGGATAAGTGAGAACTATAATTCAACAGGTATAAAATCTTTGAACTTAAGAGATGTTCTGCAGTGTATTTATGATTAAATAAAAGTATCTCCTGGTGATAAAATTCTTTTAACAGTTTTTTTTCTTTCTTGCTTCTTTGTTACTTATATTATGTTCTGATATTTGGCATATGTTAAACCTAGTTCTTATATAGATTTTCACTAGTTTTGTAGAGTGCTTGAATATGGAGTAAAATTAACCCCGAAACTAGTGATTAACTGATGATTCGAGTAGCTACACTGGGAGAATAAATGATTTTAAACTGATTTTATCACCATATATATTTTTTATGCACTGGGGATGGTAATGCTGTAATTTGACACATGAGTACAGAGACTCGTAAAATTAATTTTAATGACTTAAAGTTGTGAATGGATGTAACAATACACAGCAATGGAAAATTGAGGAGTCTGTCTTAATTAACAATGATCTTAATTTCCGTGGTATACACCTTGGTAATTAATACCGGCAAATTGATTTAAAAGGACACGTAAACAAATACCGAGACATATTTATTAGTAAACTTTTCGGACCAAGGGCCTTGATCATGATTCCAGGACCGAAACATTTTCTAAGTTTTCTAGTTTCGGCTCACGTATCTTTATTAAACCTTAATTTCAGTATTATGAACGAGAACGTCGTGCCTTTATTAAAAACATTTTTTTCTTTAATTTGACAAATCGTCAAGGAAGATAATTGACCAACAAAAAAGTTAGTGTGAGGCCTCCATTAATGTTATATTAGTACTGGAACGATAACAAAATTCTTCCGATACTGATACTCAATTTTAGGACTATATGATACCATGAAAATTATTCGATATTCACCGATAAAATACTTTGGCACACCCCTAATATTAGGCCACTTGTCATTTATAATTAACAAAAGCGCGCGCGCGCGCGCACACACACACACACACACACACACACACACACACACACACACACACACACACACACACACACACACACACACACACACACACACACACACACACACACACAGGCCCAGTGCTGTAACTACTCAGCCACGGGGGAGCTTACAATAGGATGATTTAACCCCAGCACAGCTGTGCTTGGTTGTGTTAGTGGCACCTACTATGACCCTACTGTCTCATGCCACAGCCCAGAAGCTTTCGTGGGATAACAGTTAAGATTGAACACAAGAAAGCACTTATTTAACCATATCTGAAGTCTGTTGATGTCTTCCTAAAGCGTATCGCTCTCCTCTCCTGTTCTTATTCGTCATTATTTTTACATCTTTCACAAACAGACACACAAAGAATTCGATATTTGGAACACTAGCTATCCTACTACTGATCCTTGTGGGACCCACTTCTTATTCTCCCATTTTGGTATCTGATCCCTTTCTGCTTTCTGTCACTTAGTTACTGTTACAGCGCCTCTGAGGCAGTCGTCTATAGACATATTGACCTCTATGTGTGTGTGTGTGTGTGTGTGTGTGTGTGTGTGTGTGTGTGTGTGTGTGTGTGTGTGTGTGTACTCACCTATTTGTGGTTGCAGGGGTTGGGTCAACTCCTGGCGCCGCCTCTTCACTGGTCACTAGTAGGTCCACTCTCTCCCTGCCCCCTGTGTGTATGTACTCACCTAGTTGTACTCGCCTAGTTGTGGTTGCAGGGGTCGAGTCACAACTGGCCTCGCCTCTTCACTGGTCGCAGAAGTGGCAGATGCAGTTTAATATAGACAAATGCAAAGTTCTAAATGTTAGACAGGAAAATAACCATGCGACATGTAAACTAAATAATGTAGATCTTAATACTACTGATTGCCAAAAGGATTTAGGAGTTCTGGTTAGCAGTAATCTAAAACCAAGACAACAGTGCATTAGTGTTCGCAATAAAGCTAACAGAATTCTTGGCTTCATATCTAGAAGTATAAATAATAGAAGTCATCAGGTTGTTCTTCAACTCTATATATCCTTGGTTAGGCCTCATTTAGACTATGCTGCTCAGTTCTGGTCACCGTATTACAGAATGGATATAAATGCTCTGGAAAACGTACAGAGGAGGATGACAATGATGATTCCATGTATCAGAAATCTTCCCTGTGAGGATTGACTGAGGGTCCTGAATCTGCACTCTCTCTAAAGGCGTAGAATTAAGGGGGATATGATCGAGGTGTATAAATGGAAAACAGGAATAAATAAAGGGATATATATAGCGTGCTGAAAATTTCCAGCCAAGACAGGACTCGCGGCAATGGTATCAAGTTGGAAAAATTCAGATTCAGGAAGGATATAGGAAAGCACTGGTTTGGTAATAGAGTTGTGGATGAGTGGAACAAACTCCCGAGTACAGTTATTGAGGCTAAAACGTTGTGCAGTTTTAAAAATAGGTTAGATAAATACATGAGTAGGTGTGGGTGGGTGTGAGTTGGACCTGACTAGCTTGTGCTGTTGGGTCTGGTGCCGTGCTCCTTCCTTGAGTGGAGGTGACCAAACTGGGTGGGTCATTGGGCTAATCCAGGGGGGGGGACACGAACCTGCTCCGCATGGGTCAGTAGGCCTGTTGCAGTGTTCCTTCTTTCTTATGTTCTTACTAGGTCACTCTTCCTGCTCCATGATCTTTATCATACCTCTTCTTAAAGTTGTATATGGATCCTGCCTCCACTACATCACTACCCAGACTGTTCCACTTTTTGACAACTCTGTGACTGAAGAAATACTTCTTAACATCCCTGTGATTCATCTGAGTCTTCAACTTCCAATTGTGACCCCTTGTTGCCGTGTTCCATCTCTGGAACATCCTGTCTTTGTCCACCTTGTCACTTCCTCTCAGAATTTTATATGTCGTTATCATATCCCCCCTATCTCTCCTGTCTTCCACTGTCGCCAGGTCGATTTTCCTTAACCTGTTCTCGTAGGACATGCCCCTTAGCTCCGGGACTAGTCTTGCTGCAAACCTTGACACTTTCTCTAATTTCCTTATGTGCTTGGCTAAGTGTGGGCTCCAAACTGGTGCTGCATACTCCAATATAGTCCTGACATAAACGGTGTACAGGGTCCTGAACGATTCCTTATTGAGACGTCGGAATGCTATCTTAGGTTTGCTAGGCGCCCATATGCTGCAGAAGTTAGTTTGTTGATGTACACCTCAGGAGATGTGCCCGGTGTTATACTCACCCCAAGATCCTTTTCCTTGAGTGAGGTTTGATGTCTCTGGCCCCCTAGACTGTACTCCATCTGCAGTCTTCTTTGCCCTTCCCCAGTCTTCATGACTTTGCACTTGGTGAGGTTGATCTCCAGGAGCCAGTTTCTGGACCAGGCCTGCAGCCTGTGCAGATCCCTTTTCAGTTCTGCCTGGTACTCGTCCGATTGAATTCTTCTCATCAACTTCACATCATCTGTGTGTGTGCACTCAATTGTGGTTGCAGGAGTCGAGACTCCTGGCTCCGCCTCTTCACTGATCGCTTCTAGGTCCTCTCTCTCCCTGCTTCATGAGCTTTGTCATACCTCGTCCTGAAGCTATGTATGGTGCCTGCCTCCATTACATCACTTGCTAGACTATTCCACTTCCTGACAACTCTATGACTGAAGAAATACTTCCTAACATCCCTTTGACTCATCTGAGTCTTTAACTTCCAAGTGTGACCCCTTGTTTCAGTGTTCCTTCTCTGGAACATCCTGTCTCTGTCCACCTTATCTATTCCATGCAGTATTGTGCGTGTGCGTGTCCGTGTCCGTGTGCGTATGTGCGGGGGAGAGGTGGATTGGGGTTCCTTGAAAACTGAAGGGTTTCAGACGTTGTAACCTGAAGGGTAAACATCTCGCCACCTGTTACACTAATGACGTCACGCTCTTCACTGGCTGCTGTCTTCTTAGTGACTTGCCCGCCTCATTACTCTGTTGCTTACCCACCTTATTTCTCTGTTACTTGCCCACCTTATTTCTCTGTTACTTGCCCACCTTATTTCTCTGTTACTTGCCCACCTTATTTCTCTGTTACTTGCCCACCTCATTCCTTTGTTACGTGCCCACCTCATTCCTTTGTTACGTGCTCACCTCATTCCTTTGTTACGTGCCCACCTCATTCCTTTGTTACGTGCCCACCTCATTCCTTTGTTACTTGCCCACCTCATTTCTCTGTTACTTTCCCACCTCATTTCTCTGTTACTTGCCCACCTCATTCCTTTGTTACTTGCCCACCTCATTTCTGTTACTTGCCCACCTCATTCCTTTGTTACGTGCCCACATTTCTCTGTTACTTGCCCACCTCATTTCTGTTACTTGCCCACCTCATTCCTTTGTTACGTGCCCACCTCATTTCTCTGTTACTTGCCCACCTCATTTCTCTGTTACTTGCCCACCTCATTCCTTTGTTACGTGCCCCCTCATTTCTCTGTTACTTGCCCACCTGATTTCTCTGTTACTTGCCCACCTTATATTTCTGTTACTTGCCCACCTCATTCTTTTGTTACTTGCCCATCTCATTTCTCTGTTATTTGCCCACCTCATTCCTTTGTTATTTGCCCACCTCATTCGTCACCAGTTTGGGAAGATGGGGATGCCTGGGTTTCAGGTAGGAAGGAGGAGGGGCATACCTACGTACCAGGTACGAGGGAAGGACATACCTGGGTACTAGGTATGAGGGAAGAAGAGCATACGTGGGTACTAGGTACGAAGGAAGGTGGGCACACCTGGGTACCAGGCACCAGGGAAGGGCCATACCTGGGTATCAGGTACAAGGGAGGAGGGGCATACCTGGGTAGCAGGTACCACGGAAGAACAACATACTTGGGTACCAGGTAAAAGGGAAGGAGAGCACACTAGGGTACCAAGTACCAGGGAAGGCGAGCACACCTGTGTACCAGGTACCAGGGAAGGCGAGCACACCTGTGTACCAGGTACCAGGGAAGGCGAGCACACCTGTGTACCAGGTACCAGGGAAGGAGAGCACACCTGGGTACCAGGCACCAGGGAAGGAGAGTACACCTGGGTACCAGGTGCCAGGGAAGGAGAGCACACCTGGGTACCAGGTACCAGGGAGGGAGAGCAAAGCCGGGTACCAGGTAAACACACACCTAGGTACCAGGTACGAGGGAAGGGGCACACTTGGGTACCAGGTACGTAGGAAGGAGGGCACACCTGAGTACTGGGTACCAGGGAAGGAGGGCACACCTGGGTACCGGGTACCAGGGAAGGAGGGCACACCTGCGTACCAGGTACGTGCGTCTGATGTCGCAGTTAGGTTGTGAAGAGTCAAAGGTGAGTCTCAAGGTGGCAGCAGTTGCTTCTGTTACTACAGCAGCTGCCAGTCAGCCGCCACTCTGCCAGCTGCCAGTCAGCCTCCAGAAAGCAAACCAGTCAGTTTTCCGCAAACAAACCAGTCGAGCCAATCAGTCTCCAGCCAGCAAGCAGTCTAGACAGTCAGCCTCCAGCCAGCTAGCCTGCCAAACCATTCAGACTCCATGAAGCAAGCCAGTCAGTCTCCAGGAAGCATCCCAGCCAAGCCAGTCAGCTTCCATGAATAGGGTTGCCATATATTGTGTAGCTATTCAAGTATACTATTATATCAATGCAACCACGGCAACAAGTAGTTTTTAAAGCAAAGAGCATACCGCGAGCAGCCGAGACTCGAACCCAAGAAACTAGCCCATGACGAGAGTAATGGACCAGACCCGTATTGCCTAGGCACACCCCACCACCATAGCATATAGTAGTACAGCTGTTCGTGTTTCCCTTAGTGCCAGCTGTATTCAGGGGACAGAAAAGAAAAGGACTAATATAAGTCTCTTATTAACGTCAACCTCAAGAGCAATACAGAAATAAAGGCGCCATGGGTTTTCCATCCTTTGAATGTAGTCGGCACTAAGGGAAACATGACTGGTGGTACTACTGGATGCTTAGCATTATGTTCTATGGGGTGTGGTAGACTAAGTACAGATCTGAGCTGTTTCTATCGTGATGGGCCAGTTTTGTGGGTTCGAACGTCAGCTGGACGCAGTATGTTCTGTACTATTCCATGAACATAAATGCCCATATATCTGTATTTAGGTTTGTGTATTTATGCAAATTTATATTTACGTACATGCAAGTACATGTATATATGTGTTAGTACATGCAGGAACATGTACTCGTCTATTTATTAATATTTTTTTAATCATTCTCCTTTCTTACTTAAGGGGAATTATCAACTGGTTCGTAGTTTTTTTCGGAGAGAGCTTTAATTCCTTGAGTCAGTTTCTGAGCAGCCAGGCTAGGGTGCCTGCGATGGACTACATGTTGTTAGCAACAATAATCTGACTGATCAAGTCATCAACCAGGAATCCTGGTCTTGGACCTGACTGTGGTGGAGATAACTCCCTGGAAGCTACAAGTGTACAGAGATCGTGTCTCGGCTCCTGGGCATTCATTTTAATTTCTTGTGGCTAGTTTTTACAAGTTTCCTGCCTCACCAGATCTGTCCTAATTATCTGTAAGACGGTGTTTGTTGTTTTCCACTATTTTCGTCCAAATCATTCCACTTCCTAATTAATTTGACGGTGAATGTTCTTAAAATTCTTATGACTCATTTGCATCTTCAACTTGTAGTGGTCAGCATGCACAGCTGCGCTTGTGTAATGTCCTTCGTTTAATAGTAGTTCTCCTCTAACAAATAAATGAATAAGTATATATATATATATATATATATATATATATATATATATATATATTTGGGGTCCACCTCTGGTGTAAATTGTGGGACCCATAGCCTCGGAGAAGTGCAGAACAATCACTGAAAAAATAGTGAAATTCCAAGCGATTTCGTGACTTCTCATATTATCAAGAAACTATAAAAAAACAAAACATCAACAGGAAGGTTTGAATAATAATAGTGTACATAGAAACAGTTATTTGTTGGTTTTCTGTAAATTTTAAATTTAAAATAACTGTTACGCTTAATTAAAACATCTAGGAAAGGCAATGAGTTATTTTCTTCGAACTCAACAGTAAAATTTATACAACGAGCTAAACCATTTAATTTAATGAGGAAATTATTTATATATATATTTTTAGGCATAAGACACAAAATATCATCAACATATTTATACCACTTAGCTCTGTTAAGAAGGATTGTGTTAAGCAATCTTGTCTCAAAAAATTCCATGTATAAATTACTAAGAACAGGTGAGAGGATTTCCCATTGCCATACCAAACTTCTGCTGAGTGTAAAACTCGTCATTAAACACAAATTTTGCATCGCCAATGCAAAGTTTAATAAGTTTAATGATAGTAGGCAGTGGCAATGGTAAATCGTAATTAACAAGTTCTTCAGATAAGAAGCATAATAAATCATCAACTGGAACTTTTGTAAGCAAGGAAGTAACGTCAGAACTAACCATATTGAAATTATGTAGGCCAAGGTGCTTAATTTATCCACTAAATCAAATCATCAATGTTTTTGAGAGCCTTACGTATTTGTAGTCCAGAATTCATAGATGAAGAAACCTCCAAAATTTATGAAATAGATAATAATCTAAACTTAATTAATAAATCCTTTAAAATTGCCAGAAATACTTTTTACAATACAAAAAGGGACAACCAACCTTATTCAACTAAAAATATGTTGGTTCTTTCTTACCATGAAAACTTGGTTGATATGCCTTCTCTTCTTAAGACAAAATTTTAATATCAACGTTGTATTTAAAAATCTTGATACAGTACAAAAAAAACTTTTGATAAAAAATTCTCCCCAAAATGCTGATGGATGTGTCTATAAAATTCCTTGTAAAATTTGCGATAAAGTTTATTACAGTCAAACTGGTAAAAGTCTCGAACTAAGATTAAAACAACATAAATATAGCATTAGAACTGGACAAGATTCCAATGCTCTATTTATTCATGTGAGAGATTTTAACCATCCAGTTGATTTTCAAGAAGTTGAGAAGGTTGTATGAAGCAAGTCCATGGTGGACAGAAATATAATAGAATCATGTTTCATAAAAAGCAGTTTTGGAAATATGAATTTTTTTTTGGTTTATATAAATTCTACTATTTTTTAAGTAATATAATTTGGGAAGAATTTAATGATGAATTACACAAATAGAAACCCTTAATGCATGGGTAGAGTATCAGGTGTGTTTCACAGACTCGGGTGTTGTCACGCCATACCCCCGGCCGGGATTGAACCCGCGGTCATAGAGTCTCAAAACTCCAGCCTGTCGCAATCGTGTCATTACGATTTCTTGAGTCATGTTGTCACGCACTGTGAGGTGTAGTCTTGTTGTTGTGACGTGATTGTGAGGTGACCTGACGAGCTGTTGGAGTGTGAGCAGGGTAATATTTAGTGAAGGGATTCAGGGAAACCGGTTATTTTTATATATCCGGACTTGAGTCCTGGAAATGGGAAGTACAATGCCTGCACTCTAAAGGAGGGGTTTGGGATATTGGCAGTTTGGAGGGATATGTTGTGTATCTTTATACGTATATGCTTCTAAAATGTTGTATTCTGAGCACCTCTGCAAAAACAGTGATTATGTGTGAGTGAGGTGAAAGTGTTGAATGATGAAAGTATTTTCTCTTTGGGGATTTTCTTTCTTTTTGGGTCACCCTGCCTCGGTGGGAGACGGCCGACATGTTAAAAAAAAAAAACACTGCACTAGCCAAGGCGTCGAACCCATGCTGTTTTGGCCCGCCTCATGATGAGAGAAAACGCAGGACGCGTCATGCGTTTTCTCTCACCATGAGGAGAGCCAAAACAGCGTGGGTTAGACTCCTTGGCTAGTGCAGTGTTGTTATTGATCGATACCACTTGTTCCGTGGGTACAATAATATATATATATATATATATATATATATATATATATATATATATATATATATATATATATATATATATATATATTAATGTCGTGCCGAATAGGCAAAATTGGTCATTTAGCAAGAACTCGTTTAAAATTAAGTCCTTTCTAAAATTTTCATTTATAGGTTTAAAGATATATTTTTTCTTTTATGCTAATGTAAAAAATAAAATTTTTTTACGAAAAGAAACTTAGAAAACTTACCTAACCTTATTATAACAAGCGCAATTTAATTTAGCCTAATCAACTAAATATATTTTAGATAAGTTTACAATAATTTAATAAACAAACACAATGAAATATATTTTTTTTCGTTAGGTTGAGAATAATTTTTGCGAAACTATTGCATACACAAATTTTCACTTGCTTTATTCGGCAAGAAGAGCGTAGCTATTTAAACCAAAATCGCAAGTTTTACCTGTTCGGCACGACATTATATATATATATATATATATATATATATATATATATATATATATATATATATATATATATATATATATATATATATATATATATATATATAATATCGCATATGCAATATGATATGAAAATACCGCAGTAAAATTAAACAACAGGAATACCTGAACATTTTCAAGGTTTACATACGCGTCTTCAGAGGAGTTATAACTCTGAGGATGTGTGTGTAAGCAAGTACATGTAGTCACGCATCCAAAAAATTCTCTTAAGCTGACAGTATGCAGTGTGTAATTAGAAGAAATAATTCCCACAAGACCGACCCCCACCACGAGTGTTCCCGAGCATGACTTAACATACAGAGGTGAAGGCCTTCGTCTCAAACTTATGGAAATTATTGGTGTAGTGAACTTAGCCAGTTGCCACTTACTGTAGAAGAGGGGGGGGAGGAGGAAAAGGAAAGCTGGAAAGAAGTGGGAGATCAGTGTGGCGAGGATGAGGACTAAGTAAAACCATGTCGCATGTCTTGTAAAGTGATGGAGACAGAGAAAATAAGGAAGAAAGCAAGAAATAGATGGATATATGGAGGGAGAGATTGATGGAGGGGAGCGAAGGAGGGACTAGTAATGAGAGGGAGGGAGAGGAATGCCTTTGTCTAAATTCTACAAGAGGTTAACTTGGACCCCACACGAGCTAACGTCAGCCTCCTGTCTTGTCTCTAATTACCAGCATAATTATAAGCAATTATGGTTATTTCAACTAATAGCAGACATACTCCATAATCATTTCCGCTCATATACTAAGGACGAAGTAATGTAGGGTTGATTTAGATATCTTATGATCAGTGGGCTGTACTGTGGGCTTGGCTCATTATAATCTTCATATTTGTTTGTCTTGTGTGTGTTGACATGATATGTTGCACGAGTTTGTAGAGTTAAGTTTCTGTGGAAAACTGGAAGAAATAAAGACTGTAACTAACTACAGGACACACTCAAGTCAAATTCAAATTCAAATTCAAAGTTTATTCTCTATTAAGATTACAATGTTGAATTTACAGAATTTGGTTGTTGTGTGGTTTACATGTAGTTAAATAATGATTACAGTGTACCACTAGAACGCCTAGCATGGCTAGGCATTTCGGGCAGACTTAGTTTAATTCTTTATTTTAAAATGTTACAAATTATGAGGTAAGTTGGTATTATGGCTGACTAAATACGTACTAGTTTGTGAGTTTAGCAATGTGAATGCTTTTGTTTTGGCACAGTACATAGTTTCAGTATTGGAGTATCATAGGATTCATTATTTTAAGATTGAGATTAATATTTCTGTTTATGGTCAAATGGGCGAGTGAGTGTAAGTGTGAACCACCAGGTGGTATTCGTGTAGTTAGTTGATGGGGTTTATCAGGGAGATAAGATGTTTTCTAATGGTAGTTTTGAAGGTGATGAATGTGTCTGCAGTTCTAGAGTTCTCAGGTAGGGTGTTCCAGATTTTAGGGCCTTTGACATACATTGAATTTTTGTAAAGGTTTAGTCGGACATGGGAAATGTCGTAGAGATGTTTGTGTCTGGTGTTATGCCTGTGGGTTCTGTCACAACTATCAAGAAAGCGTTTTAGGTCAAGGTTGATATTGGAGTTTAAGGTCCTGTAGATGTAGATTGCACAGTAGTAAGTGTGGATGTACTGAACAGGGAGTAAGTTTAGATCTATGAAGAGTGGGGGGGTCTTTCAGTAGAGCCAAAATTAGGGGTAATGATGTCGGTTGATCTCACACTCAAGGATCTCACCAGTTTTGCTCTATTGCTACCTCAAGAAAAATATAAGTTGGATAACCAAACTCTCAGAACAAAGGATGCTGAGCCAGTGATGATACTCTTCTAGTGACTAGTTTTCTCCAGGCTAGAATACTGCTGTATACTGTCAAGCCCCCTTTAAGGCAGACGCGATTTCTGAGCTGGAAATCGTATAGAGAACTTTCACTTCTCGCATGCACTCAATAAAGCATCTGAACTACTGAGAGCGCTTGGAAATACCTTCAACTGTATTCCTTGGAAAAAGCACATAATCTACATATGGAAAACACTGGAGGGTCTGGTTCAAAACCTGAACACTGAAATCACTCCTTATGACAACAAAAGACTTGGCAGACCTCTGACACTCGATGAGTGTCCCTGACTCTTCGATGCCCTTCCTCCGTGTGTAAGGGAACTTACCAACAAACCTCTATCTTAAAGAGGGAACTGGATGCGTTCCTCAGATCAGTGCCGGGTTGCAGTTTGTGTGCTGGACTATGCGAGGCTACTAGTAAGAGCCTAGTTGATCGGGTTTTGATCCTCTAGGAAGCCTGGTCTAGAGCGTGGTCAGAAACGTACATCAGGTATTCTTTAGTCAGGTACCCTGAGGCGTCTAGACGGCCTGGGTGACAAAAGTAAATTTCCGTCTGCTCTGTGCGGGTATTATTATTATTATTATTATTATTATTATTATTATTGTTGTTGTTGTTGTTACTCTTGCTACTATCCAGTGAGTGGGAGTGGAGTAACACGCGTAAATAAGATAGAAACAGGACTAATGAAGTAAAGGTAGTTGTAGTCTGTGCCTTCACTACACTTCCATTTCTCCTGCAAATTCCGTGCTACTTTTCCAGTACATGGTATATTTTAAGCAGTTTTCCATGCCAGTGGTGACCATAGAGAGGGAGAGCCTTCTGCTTTCTATCCTTGACTCTTACACATGATAGTCCTTAATTCGGAGAGAGGTGGGTAGTTCTCAGCAAATGGCATCGGTGTGGGCTTCCAATCCTCTGCTATTTATCTTTCCATGTACTCACTTATTTTATTATTTATACAGAAGCATTAAACCCGTCGGGGTCACACAGTATCTAGGTTGGGGAGCAGTGAACGAGGTTACGTCTCACGCAGTATTTTAGAAAGACACGTATGCCATTATCAAGGTACTGAGGATACGTTTCGCCCGCCAAGGGCTCTTTCAGTTACATCCTTGTTGGTATTAATCACCTAGTTGGACACGCCTCTTACTCTCTTCCTTAGAGACCACTAAATACCAGTTTATCTCACTTAATTATTTGTATTAATTCACTTATAAAAAATATCAGTTAAAAGCATTTTTCATCCAGGTAACTCGGAGAAATAATAGAACAATATATGGAAATACAATGATATATTACAAGGTTAAGACCGATGGTTTTCTATATACCTAATAAAAGGATTATATAAAACCTTTGGTAGTCTTGAGAATAGGCTGGGTAAATATTTCAGCAAGGTTTGGATTTGAGAAGGACCTGCCTACTATAGGCCATTAGGCCTGCTGTAATGTTTCTCTATTTTTATGTTGCATTACTTATAGACTGCTGCAGTGCTCTTTCATTCTTTTGTTGCAATACTGCTGTAGCTTGGTTTCTCCTTCACTACATAGAAGCCGAGTCCCGTCTGGCTGACACTGGTGCTTGGCTCTCTAGTTCTCTTTTGGCTGATTAGGCTGTCAAACACGAAACTTGGCCGCGGGGGAGGTGACCTCTGAAATCGTCTTCACTCAACCCACCGAGGTAGAAGGAACAAAATAAAACTTGTTTCTTCCCCTCCCATCCAGTCCCCCCACATTCCTGAATCTGCACACAGAAATCACTCCCTACGAAAGTAAAAGACTGGGCAGGCGGTGTAAAATACCCCCAATGAAAATTAGGGGTGCCATTGGTACACAAAGAGAAAACCCAATAAGTGTCTGGGGCCTAAGACTGTTCAACAGCCTCACACTATGCATAAGGGGAATTACCAATAGACCCCTTGGCGGCCGTCAAGGAGGAGCTGGACAGATACTTAGTCGGTGCCGGATCAGCCGGGCTGTGGTTCGTAAATGGGACTGTGTGCGGCCAACAGTAACAGCCTGGTTGATCAGGCCCTGATCCGCCGGGAGGTCTGGTCGTGGACCGAGCCGCGGGGGCGTTGATCCCCGGAATGCCCTCCAGGTAGAGGAACTGAACTGACGCCCATCACATGAATATTAGACTGGCTTAACTGGCTGGCTTAATTGCTAAACCTGGATCAACCCCTCGAAAGTTAAAGCAATTAAAGCACACTAGTCATGGAGTTTTGTAGACGGCTGTAGGACGCTGGCTTTGTCGTGAAGAGGAGGATGTGAAGATGGCTGGCTGGCTTGGAACGCCGCGGCATTGACTCAACCCGGTGCTGGCGTGAAACAAGTCTTCTTTTCTTCGTTAATTACTGAAATACTCTAAATCCAAGCCCACAACGGTGCCACCAATTTGTTGTGGGGGTTCGTTGATGGATTTGTAGTAAATAATACTACGTTGGATGTCTTTCAAAGGGTGACTCGTGACGTCATGCTATGGTCAGCAGTGAGTCACGTAACGGTCAATGAGTGATTCACCAACGGTTACGTATGAGGCACGTAATACTGATACAACTGATAACTGATGCTACTGGGTTCCATCCCAGCACAGGCGGAAACATAGGCCATGTTTCGTTACTCCTTTTGTCCCTGTTCAACTAGCAGTAAGTAGGTACCGGGATGTTGGCAGACTGTTGTGGGTCACATCCTGGAGACGAGAATGAAAGGAAATCCAATGGAAATAAGCCAAACATAGTGGCTTTCTTGAGTTATCTTGTTACTAATCCTTCAGGTTAATTCGAATAAAATCATATTCGACCCTGCCTTTTATTATATACATAGTTGATACACGACAGTAAGGTATACATTTGAGTGTGTTCACGATGGTAGTGTGTGTGTACATAACGGGATACGCGTGTGTGTGTACACAAAGGTATACGTTGGGGGTGTGTCAACGATGGTAGGTGTGTGTGTGTGTGTGTACACAACTGTGTACATGTGTATATGTACACGATGGCAGAGAACATGTGTATACGACTGTAGACTCTATATTTGTGTGCACAATTCTGGAACAGTAAGCCTGGAACACCAACTCCGGAACGGTAAGCCTGGAACACCAACTCTGGAACAGTAAGCCTGGAACACCAACTCTGGAACAGTAAGCCTGGAACACCAACTCTGGAACAGTAAGCCTGGAACACCAACTCTGGAACAGTAAGCCTGGAACACCAACTGTGGAACAGTAAGCCTGGAACACCAACTGTGGAACAGTAAGCCTGGAACACCAACTGTGGAACAGTAAGCCTGGAACACCAACTGTGGAACAGTAAGCCTGGAACACCAACTGTGGAACAGTAAGCCCGGAACACCAACTCTGGAACAGTAAGCCTGGAACACCAACTGTGGAACAGTAAGCCTGGAACAGTAAGCCTGGAACACCAACTCTGGAACAGTAAGCCTGGAACACCAACTGTGGAACAGTAAGCCTGGAACACCAACTGTGGAACAGTAAGCCTGGAACACCAACTCTGGAACAGTAAGCCTGGAACACCAACTGTGGAACAGTAAGCCTGGAACACCAACTGTGGAACAGTAAGCCTGGAACACCAACTGTGGAACAGTAAGCCTGGAACACCAACTCTGGAACAGTAAGCCTGGAACACCAACTCTGGAACAGTAAGCCTGGAACACCAACTGTGGAACAGTAAGCCTGGAACACCAACTGTGGAACAGTAAGCCTGGAACACCAACTGTGGAACAGTAAGCCTGGAACAGTAAGCCCGGAACACCAACTCTGGAACAGTAAGCCTGGAACACCAACTGTGGAACAGTAAGCCTGGAACACCATCTCTGGAACAGTAAGCCTGGAACACCAACTCTGGAACAGTAAGCCTGGAACACCAACTCTGGAACAGTAAGCCTGGAACACCAACTGTGGAACAGTAAGCCTGGAACACCAACTGTGGAACAGTAAGCCTGGAACACCAACTCTGGAACAGTAAGCCTGGAACACCAACTCTGGAACAGTAAGCCTGGAACACCAACTCTGGAACAGTAAGCCTGGAACACCAACTCTGGAACAGTAAGCCTGGAACACCAACTGTGGAACAGTAAGCCTGGAACACCAACTGTGGAACAGTAAGCCCGGAACACCAACTGTGGAACAGTAAGCCTGGAACACCAACTGTGGAACAGTAAGCCTGGAACACCATCTCTGGAACAGTAAGCCTGGAACACCAACTCTGGAACAGTAAGCCTGGAACACTAACTCTGAAACAAGACCACCAGTACCTTAATATATATTGTATACAAGATCTACAAATTGATGACTTCAGACATATATGCAGTACTTAAGGGATATCTTTACTTTCAAAAACTTTCGCCTGCTTAGGTTAAGGGACTGATCACCTATAAAGACTGAGAGACTGATCTCAAAATTACCTTTCTACTTCTACTGTCTCCAGTATAATGATCACATATATTCGCTTGAAGAAGTTTGATGAGCAGGCGGAAAATTTCGACAATAAAGATACCCAAGTGTTAGACCTGCGTCTTACTTATTGGAACACCAACTCAAAGACAGGAAGGTAAACTCAACAAAAGTTGCACCACGGAAGTTTCAGCAGCACGCCAAGTTTAACATCTTGTGTCAGGGGAGAAGATAAGAGGCTTAAGGATTATTGGACAAGTTTGCCAGGGGCTGCTGCTCGCTTAGGCTGACTGGGTGTGTATTTCAGCAGGGCGCCCCTGTCACACTGCTGGAATTCTCATTTGCTCTTATGTGTCGTTCCAGCTTTTCTCTTGGTATTCTCAAGTACTTTTAATTGTTCCAGCCTAGTTTTTACTACCGGAAGATTTTTCCTAAGCAGTGCTTAGGAAAAATTTTCCGGTAGTAAAATAGGTTACACAAATATTTGAATGAGAATTGTTGCATTTGAGGACCTGCGTAGCATGGATCAGTAGGCCTATTGCAGTGCTCCTCCATTCCTATCTTCCTAGAATTCCGGGGATCATGGCACCCGCGTTTCGATCAGAGACCAGGTCAAAGAGAAAGAAAAAGTGTATTATTTTGAAGCCAGACTACCGAAGCGAGGGTGTGACATGACTAAGTAACTTTATTCATTAAGTAAAGTATTATTGCAGAAAAAGACACTTATGTACAGTTCAGGATATTTATTAAAGGAAACGTATCGCCACGAGTGACTTCCTCAGTTCTAATACAGTGGAAACTAAGAAAACGTGTATGTATATTAGTTATCTCTGTATTAGGACTGAAGAAGTCACTCGTGGCGAAACGTTTCCTCTAATAAATGTCCTGAACTGTACATAAGTGTCTTTTTCCACATCTTGTCGGTATCACAATATCATTTCCTTAAAGTATTAGAGCTTAAGTCTTGCTGATATTATTGTGATGATAGCGACTCGACTTTCTGAAGATGATGATGATGATGATGATTAAAAGTAATGTGAAAACTGTCAATACTAATAATATTGTTTTTATTCATAGGGAACACTAATTGTATCAGCCTTTTTAACAAATATAAGAAACATGTCAAATTCGTGCAGACAAAAAGCTAGATTTTACAGAGGTTACTGCGGAAAAAGGTCTAGATGCTGCAGATTTTTGTGCAGAAAAAATCTAGTTGCTGCAGAGGTTAGTCAGAAAAAGGTCTAGATGCGGGAGACGTTAAAGGTTAGTCAGGATCTCTGGATACAAGTGTAAACTTCGATTAGATTGTGATTTAAACTTACTGTTTTTGATGCTGTTATATTTCGTATCATGTCATCATTATTTGTGAAAATAAGGTTATGTGTATTTTCCAGTCTTGTAGGTTATACTATTTGTTGGCTTAAAGTGTATTTGTTACGTAGCTTCAGCAGCTCATTTGTTTGAGAATTTTCATCTGACTTACCTCATGGGATTATCTCTGCTATAACATTATTCTTTACGGTCTTCCATCTTATATGTTTTAAGTTGAAATCGCCAAGCAACAAGATGTGTGGGGCTGGGGTTTGAAGATTTTCCAGACAGAAATTCTTAAAAGCTGTTCCTTGGAATGTTGTGTCTGGCGGTTTATATACAACCACAGTGGTGTTTAGTAATGGTTTGTCTATGAGCGACTCTGACGTACAGTCCAACCCCTCCTCCCCTTTTACATATACCAGTTTTTATAGGCCGAGAGCTATTATCCTGCCTTAGCTCATTTCAATGCCCCAGCCCTGTCTGTGGTATACTGCCCCTCCCCTTAGGATGCAACTCACACTTAGTCTGCTAACACCCAGGTACCTACTTACTGCTAGGTGAACAGGGGCAGCAGGTATAAGGAAACATGCCCAACGTTTTCACCCGTACCGGGGATCGACCCCCGGACACTCAGTGTGTGAGCTGAGTGCGCTACCAACCGAGCCGCGGGACTTCCTGATATCCATATTTGATAATCAAAGTAATCTTTTGTGTGGGTCTCCGTGAAAGTCACGAATATCGTATTTGACTCTACGAAGATTCATCTGATGAAAGCTATATTGTTGATGGATGTGTTAATTAAGGCCTTGTATATTTGCAAATACATTAATATGGTATTGCTGGCTTGTTAGGGGACTTTTTTTGTTGGCACTAATATCTGTGGTTTTGGATTGGGAGCCACTGACTGTGCCTCCAGTCGAGCAAGGCTCCAAGGCGGCGGAATATTTTTTTTTATTTCTTGCTATTTTTTCTGCTTCCTGGCACTAAAAAAAATCTGATATTGAATTGTTGTTACTACCATGGTGATTTTCCCAAGGTTTGTGGGGTCTGGACCTTCTGGTCCCTTTCAAATGAAATGAAGCGCAGTTTGTGTTGTAGCTTTGTTTTTGGTGGTCTGATGTATAAAACATTTTAGGGTGAAAAAGTTTAAAGGAAGCAGAATGACTTACTCCTTTTGACAGGAGGTCACGGCATTTTTTGGAATGGTCAAAATTGTACGTTTCATTCGTTTTTCCAGGTATTCCATGCCTGCAGATATTCTGGTGATTTCTGCAATATGACAGGAGCCTGGGGATTCGTGCCTTATGGCGGCCAGCAAGATATTTTCCATAGGAATGGTGCCGTCTCTCCACCATTTTAAGGCTCCCAGACAACTGATGAAACATTGGAATCTGTTCGAAACCATTTCTTGAAATATTTCCGCCCTACTGTAAAGATAAGTCTTGCGTGGTCCTCTTAGCCTGGTCCTCTCAGGCAGGTCCTCTCAGCCCGGTCCTCTCAGCCCGATCCTCTCAGCCCGGTCCTCTCAGCCCGATCCTCTCAGCCCCGGTCCTCTCAGCCAGGTCCTCTCAGGCAGGTCCTCAGCCCGCTCCTCTCAGCCTGGCCCTCCCAGCCTGGTACTCTCAGCATGGTCCTCTCAGCCGGCCCTCTCAGCTTGATCCTCTCAGCCTGGTCCTCGAGGCCTGATCCTCCAGGCCTGGTCCTCTCAGCCCGGTCGTCCCGGCCTCGTCCTCTCAGCCTGGTCCTTTCAGCCTAGTCCTTTCAGCCTAGTCTTCCCGGCCTGGTCTTCTCAGCTTGGTCCTCTCACCCTGGCCCTCCCAGCCTCGGGTTTTAAAACCATCAGTGGGATAGGAGCGGTCTGGGGAATGAATTACGAACACTCCTGGGAATGAAATGGGAACGATTCAGGGAATGGAATAGAAACATTCCGTGGAATAAAGTACGATCGATCCTGGGATTGATATACAAACGGTTCGGGGAATGGAATGGCAATGGTTCGTGGAACGGAATGGAGATGGTCCGTGGAATGAAATGGAAATGGTCCGGGGAGTGGAATGGAAATGGTCCGGGGAATGAGATATAAACTCTTGCTGCAGTCAGTAATACAGAAAAGACACAGGTGCTGAAACACGTTTCGCCTTAACATTTCGCTCTGATAAAGCTCTGCACAAAGTCAAACGTTTTCACCACCTTGCTTGGCTCTTATGTTTTTTCTTTGAGCAGGGAATTTTTTTCTTAGAGAGAGGGAGAAATAAAGTGGAAGAAATTTCTGCATTAGTCCATTCATGGAGCATTGCTAAACCCGTAGGGTTGTCATACAGCGCCTGGATAACGGGAGGCATTCAGGCTTGATCCAAGGATGGGCAGGTAAGGTCCAGTGTCAGCCGCTGTTTCTCTCGCTCGCATGTTATGTTTTAACATTCTTATTACAATCATCATCATCATCATCATCATCATCATCATCATCATCATCATCATCATCATCATCATCATCATCATCATCATCATCATCATCATCATCATCATCATCATCATCATCATCATCATCATCATCATCATCATCATCATCATCAATCCTCATGTATTTTTTCCACGTACCAAATTGTCTTAATCCCTGTTCCCTACACCGTACCCAACCCCCACTCATCTCCCCTTCGTCTTCCCGAGGTGGCCACTTTACCCAGGCCTCACCATTTCCCCCCCCCCCCTTCCTCATACCATACCTTATTCCCGTCCCCAGGCCAGATCATCCATCCACCCCACGGGCTACAGCTAGACGATCCGTCCATCCCACAGACCAGACCATCCATCCACCCCAAAGGCCAGACCGTCCATCCACCCCAAAGGCCAGACCGTCCATCCACCCCAAAGATCAGACCATTCATCCACCCTACTAGTCAGACCATCCGTCCATCCCACAGGCCAGACCATTCAGCCACCCCACTAGCCAGACCATCCATCCACCCCAAAGGTCAGACCATCCATCCACCCCAAAGGCCAGACCATCCACCCACCCCACTAGTCAGACTATCCACATCCCTCCCCCAGGTCAACAATCTGTGACCAGCAGACAGACGGATACCAGCCTCCCCAACTGTCATTAAGATAATGCCATTAGTGGTGTAATTACCGCCAGGGGGTACACGACAACACAAACATTAAGAGGCAGCCACTCTGTAACAAGCTCGTCCCAGGCTGCTTAACACTCTCTTGTTTGCATATACGACTCAGATGCTTATTATTACCTCATCTTAACCTCTGCGGTCTCTGGTTATATGACTTATCCCACATGAGGATGTCTCTATTGTATTTTTTTGTCACTGATGCTGACGTGGTATTTGATGTATCCTTAATGTCGCTGTTAAGTGGAGGAAGAAGGAATGCTAGGATAGAGAGCTGGAGGATGAGGAGGATGTGCTGGGACTGAAGGAGTGGGAGGGGAGTCTGAGTGTAAGGAAGTGTTAGGCAGGGGAGAGGAGGAGAGAGAATAGAACGAAAGGGATTTGAGTTTTAGCAGAGCTGATCTATCCGTTATACCATCATCATAACACCATTATAGCTCCTCTTCACACAGGAGGCAGCAGAGCGCTGGCCAAAAAAAAAAAAAAAAAATTACAGGTCAGTAATACTAACATCACACATTTTCAGTCTGTTAAAGAGTGATGAGAGGGCAGATTACAATCATTATGGAAAAAGCATGATCTGCACAATCCACTCACAACCCATCCTACCAGCAACTATGTCACCTCGCGCGGCTGCAGTACAAGTCATACTTCAGTTAAAGGAACCGTCAACAGTCACCCATTTGACTGTTTTTACAACAGTGCCAGGATGTCTGTGGTTAAAGGGATTGGCTTCAAACCAGCATAGACCTAGATCGGGAATTAATTTTAGATTCTTCAGCCGAACAGCTAGTATGAAGTATTGTGCACTCCATATCCATCCTGTGGAGTTTAGTGCAAGAGCATATGATACATCAAAGGGCATAGGAACTAGGTCCCAAAAGGGACAACAGGAGTATTTCTGGATTTATTCTTATATTGTCTTCTTATCTGTTGTAGGCAAATATAGGATATTCTCTTAATATGTCTAGCATCTTATTTCTGTATCACATAGGTTATTATATTGCCTATCTCTATATTCCTTAGTAAATGGACAGTTAAGCACATAGATTATTATTATTATTATAATAAAAAAGAAGCGCTAAGCCACAAGGGCTATACAGCGCTGCTAAGCACATAGAGTTTTCAAGTGACCATGAGGCATTTAGTGTGATCATCATCTGTGTCTGACAAACTAAGCCTGGGTACTAGAATATCAATTGTGTGTTGACATTGCAAATCGTAGACATGCTTATATACATTCAAAGTATCATAGTCAGTGATAGATCTACTCAGACTCCTAACTGCATTCCTATGACATTTACTTTACTGAGAGGATCTTACTTGTCACTGCATGATAACGAAGGCTTTGCAAGAAAATGATAATGTAGATGTGGTCTACACTGATTTTGCAAATTCATATTATGAATGAAGTCGTGGTGTGATGGCACAGAAAATGAGGTGAGCTGGTAAACGGGAAAATTAGGCTGTAGTAGTAATAGTAAACAACATAAAATTTGGTCGTACCGCAGCAATGCAAAAATCTCATTACTCCAGGGTAAAGTCCTTGCTTCTTTGCTATTTTTCATCCATATGTCAGTTACAGATGAAAACACTCGGCACAGCTTCATGTATTTGCGGATGGTTCGAAGATAAGCATGAAAGTATCTTCAGTAGAAGACACAACGAAAAAATGCAAGAGGATATAACCAGAGTTTTCCAGTTTTCAGTAGATAGTAACATGGTCTTCAAAGGTGACAAATTCCAGTTGCTCGTATATGGAAAAAAAATAACTAAAACCGAAACTACGAATGAAAACAATATTTAAAAGAACCTAGATGTAATAATGTCAGCCAGTCTGCCATTTAGAAGACAATAGGCAAATATTGGGAAAGCTAGAATAAAGTCGGGGTGGATAATGAGACTGTTCAGTACTAGAGAAATATTACCAATGATGACGCTATTCAAATCGCATGTGCTCTCTCTACTAGAGTACTGTTTGGTGTTGACAGCCCAGTTTAGGCCTGGCTAAATATCAGAGCTTAAACAGACAGGAAGATCACATACATAAAGCCAGTAAAACATTTAAATACTGGAAACGCCTAAAAGTACTCTTTGTATGTGCTCTTTGGAGCGAAGAAGAGATATATGATAATATGTACATGAGAGATACTAGAGGGCCTGGTCCCAAACTTACACAACATATTTAGTAAGAGAGCTGGAAGGAGGCGGGGTGAGGCAAGGTAAACCCAATGAAGTTCAGGAGAGCTGTGGTCACAAGTGAGCACTGTATCAACAACTATGGGTCCAGACTATTCAACATTTTACCAGAGGATATAAAAAAATAATGCTGGGATAATTGCAGATGTCTTCAAGAGAAAGCTGGACAAGTACCTCATCCACAAATCTGACATAGACGGTGTTCGTGACCAGCGAACCAGTTGCTAAGGGTTTAACGTTCAAGGGGGCCCCTCGTTGCCCCGTCGTTATACCAGTACCTTGGTTCAACCAACAAATCACAAGGAAGCCAACCAGAGCTGTGAAGCAATGTGGTACACTCGTGAAACAACTATAGCGGACTTGCCTTCCCTGCTAGTCGCCACAATTTGACTGTATCTTGTGCTTGCATTTTCCTCATAGATTATAAATACCAGCTTATGTTTGGTGAAGGAAATCTAGTCATTTATTTTCTGTTGTCTTTTTTACTCGTTCCTAAGTAGTTATAGCATTACGACAAGGTGTGCAGGCCATATCTACACCTGTGTACGTAATAGACAGAGACATGAATCATAGGCATTGTATCGTATCATCATTTACAGACGACATTAGAATTTGCATGAGTGTCATCCATTAAGGACACTGTAAATTTCCATGTAAATCGTCTTCCAGTGGGCCGCAGAAAACAATATGATGTTCGTTCAGTTACTCTTTTATGGAAAACTTGAAACAATAAAAGCTAGAAGAGAATATAAAAGATATTATAACCACACAATAGCGCGAGAAACTAATGTGAAAGATTTAGAAAATATTATCAGTAGACATCACCTTCAAAGATTACAACTGCGTCGTTATCACAACAGCCGTGAGGAAAGTGATAGGCTAGATGATGAAAATCTTCAAAACAAGAAATGAACATTAAAAATGGTATAAAATACCGACAGGTTGTTAGGTAAGACACATATGCAACAGTTAGGTATATTGTTTCAGACTACGGAACAATGCTCTTCTCCAGACAGAGGGACTGACCACCTCAAAACTTTAAGGGTGATGGACTGATTACATCGTCTTCAAGTCTCTTCTGCTTCTATCAACTTTTCTGTACTCTACTGAAGAAGCCTACTGTGTAGGCGAAACGTTTCGAAATAAAGATAACTGACTGTTGCATATGTGTCTTACCTAACAACAAAACAAGAAATGTCAAGCGAATGATGGTCCTCTTTAAGTTACTTGTTCTCTCTAGGCTGGAATATTGCTGTACACTAGCAGCCCCATTCAACGCAGACGAAATTGCTGATCTAGAGAATGTACAGAGAACCTTCACTTCACGTATAAGTTCTGTCAAGCACCTTAATTACTGGGAACGTTTGAAGTCCTTTGACTTGTACTCCTTGGAACGCAGCCAAGAAATATGCATCATAACTTAAACCTGCAAAATCCATTATACCCCCCACTGAGAGTCAACACAGTAAGTGTCAGGAGCCCAAGACTAACAGCCTCCATCATACATAAGGTGAGATTACCGATAGACATTTACCTGTCTTCAAGAGAGAACTGTATAGGTTCTTAAAATCACTTCCTGACCAGCTGGGGTGTTTTGTACGTTGGACTGTGTGCAGCCAGCAGTAACAGGTCATAATATACAATGGTCATATCATGTCACTTCACTCTGAGCCTTCAAGGTTGACTAGACAAGGGAAGAAGGCAGTACTTGCTGATGCAGTGTGGACAGCTGTAGGCATAGGCACTCTCATGCCTGGTCCAACCGGAGACGAAATAAAATATGTGCTTTATGGTGGCTCACTACTTCTACATCTAGTGCCTTGGCGCAGAGACGCATCATTTGACTCTGTATATTACATACGTGTAGAATTTGTCTTGAGACATTTCGACCAGTGCACCATTGTGTTTGGTGGATATACAGTAGTTCCATCTACCAAGGATCAAGACGATCAATGGGTGTGGTTGGAGCAAAGGTAAATTTCAATGGAACTATGCTCATCAGAACAAAGACGGACCATTTCTTGGCAAATACCTCAAATAAACAACGATTTGTTGTCATTCAGAGTGAGAAATTAGAACAAGGAAAATACAAGTGCATGCATTCTCCAGGGAGTCATAGAAGATGCTGATCTCTTGGTTCTGCTGTGTCATCATGCCGATATCACATTTTACCCACCGTTCTTACAGTCGGGTCATAAGGACGGTATCAGGAAGCAAAAAATGTCATATTCATTGAACGCTCAAGTTTGTTGATGTAGATACCTGACGCATGCAACCATTTGTGCATGCTGTTGTGGGTTGTGATACCACTTCACATATTTTTGGCATCGGAAGGGGAATCCCTTTGAAATAATTGAAGAGGATTCGCTCTTGCCAGTGAATCCACCATTGAAGAAATGCATAATGCTGGTTAAGAGGTGCCTGTTTGCCTCTTTCATAGTCGTCCCGATGAAGATTTAAATACATTGCGCTACCGACGATGTGTAGAGATGGCTTCAACTATTACATCACCTGTGCTGGTAAAGACCCTACCTCCCACATGAGCTTCTACCCAGTGCCACGGTTCTCGAGTTTACTTCCAAGTTCTAGAGTTGATGGGCAATGAGCAGTTGAAACCTGAAGCCTACATACAGACTTGCTAGCCACTCCAGAAGTTCTATTGAGGGTAGTGAGGAGCAAGCGTAAAACATTGAAGGAAATGTACCTGTAAGAAATAAGACCTGGATTGCTCGCCTGCTTGTAATAGTGCGGAGGTGTTAGTTATATGAACTCGCCTGAATTCTCCATGGACAATTCAAATGAAAACTGAGACCAACTCTTTGTTAAGTAATGAAGATTGCTTTAGGAAGTATCTGCTCCCTATTGGCTCAAAATAAAGTACTAACACAATATCACCTCATCATTTAGTAAACTTCCTCCACATACATCAGTCTACATTTTTCATATGTTACTTCTGGAAATGTTGAATAGGATTTTGGAGAAAAAAATTCTGTTACATTTCTTTGAGGTTCCACTACAGATTGACTGGACGAGAAGTCCGTCAGTGCACCAAGGCACTGTTCTAACACCTTTGTTTCTCGTCCTCTCAGCAGATGGAACGTTTTTAAGCCACAGCTTCCTATCATTCTTGACAGAGGATACTGAAGTATGAAAGTCGCCTCGCTAGAAGGTAGAAACATTACAAATAGATAGCAGAGTAAATCAGTGGGCACATGCAAATAACATGATGTTCACTTGTGACAAATTTCGCTTGCTTGAATATGTTAAGAGTGAAGAACTCCAAACGAGTATAGTATGCAGAACACAAGCAGACTCTCTCGTAGAACGTAAGAAACAGGTGAAAGATTTAGAATACTTATACGTGGAAAATCCTTGAGGGATTGATCCCGAATTGAACATTCAAATCACGCCATACAAGGCCAAACTAAACTAAAAGATAACTCAGTATGTGTGTAGTGACGAAGGCATTTCAACACCCTCCCCTAATACAATATGGAAATTACCAACAGACCGCTGGCTGTCTTCAAGAGGGAACTAAATAAATGCCTGAAGCTAATTCCTGATCAGCCAAACTGTGGTGAATACATTGGATTCCTTGTGACTAGCACCAACAGCCTGATTCATAAGGCCATCACCGTGAAGGGCTGGTCTGGGATGAGGCCGTTGCAATGGTAACCCAAGGGAAGGTCTTACAGTAACCTTCAGATTACCTGCTGCCAGCAGATATCAGCAATATCACCGGAACTAAGGAAGCTTCAAAGATGAAACTGAACTACTGTCTATAGCAAGTGCTTGATCAGTTGGGCTGTGATGGACATATTGGCTGCTAGCACCAACAGCTTGAATGACCAGGCGGTCACCTGAGAAGTCTGGCTTCAGGCCGGGGTATGAAGGTAGAATACTGGATACCGACCACAGGTATTTTACAGGTAGAGGAAGAGAAGGAATACGGAGAGTTTGAGGGAAAGTGAAGGGAGTTTGATAATGGAAGGTAATGAAGTAACACCTGAGCAAAACACAAGAACAAAAAGTCACAATACCGTGACTGGAACAATACATAAATAACCCGCGCGTAGGGGACTCAAACTTATGACGACGTTTCGGTCCGACTTCGACCATTAAGCAGTAACACAGAAACTGGTTAATGATCCAAGTCGGACTAAAATCTTCGTCATAAATCTGAATCTCGTACGTGCAGGTTATTTGTATAAAACACGTAAGTCATAAATGTCCTATATGTTTTGCACAAGTGTCATTTTATCAACTTGTCTGTATTACAAAAGTGGTTTTTACCAGGGGAGAAAGAATTCTTGTGGGAGTGGGAGTGTGAGGGGGGGGGGAGAGGCTGGAGTTAACACCCCAGATGAGTGCTTCATGGGTTGTCGTGATATTCAGAATCGTGCGTAGTAAAAGTCATCGTCACAGTGTTCCACCAGCACACCCAAGTTATCATGCATTAAACAGGGCGAGATAAAGGCAGCTTAACGAGGCACTTCACGTTAATTATCACCTAGGACTTTGTCTCTGGCGCCTCTGTTAATTTATTGCTGCCACTGCTTGCATTCTCGCCCAAGCTTTATCCTGATTCTCTTGATAGTAGAATTAATGCATATTTCTGTATGCCTTTCTGTGAATATATATATATATATATCAACCGAGCTCCGTAAAAAATTAATTGAAAATATATAAAAAGATATTTTTGGGCCAAACCTAACTTCAAAATCTCTCCTAACCTAACTTAACGTAAAGAATTAAAAGACACAATACCGTGACTGGAACAATACACACACAACCCGCACATTGAATGAAACTTATGACAACGTTCTGGTCGAACTTGGACCATTAATTAATCACACAACTACTAGGTTACCAAAGTTCGTTGCCATATGACTGCTTTTGAGCAAGACAAATTTGCAACGCCTTGTTAGGTATCTTTATTACCAAGTAGACTTTTTTTTCAGTCGAATACGGTTATGACTATTATACTGGAGATAATGGAAGTAGAGAGGTAATTTTAAGGTGTTTAGTCTTTTTGTTTACAAGTGCCGAGAGGAGTTCAAACTTTTAGTCTTGAGCTGTGTAAAGCAGAGACATGAGGGTGGAGTGTTATATAGGGAGCTAGGGGAGAGGTGCAGCAGTTACAGATGGTGTCATAGGTGGGCGGGACCCACTAATAGAAGTCTGTCATGGCAATAAATTTGGCAGCACTTAACATAAGAGTTATAGAAAATATCCTCTGTATCAAGACTGCATGATATTGCTGTATCATATAAGTATCATACATTAATGATATACAATACCGACAGGTTGATGAAAAAGACGCATATACATATGTATTCAAAATAAGACATGAAAAAGCAAAATCATACCGGGAATGTGGAAAAAGGCTTGTGCACAGTTCAAGACATGAAGCCACTAGCAGCGAGATGTTTCCTCTCTATGTCCTAATGTCTTTTTCTACATCTTGTTGGTATTATTAGACCATTTTCCAATTCCGGGAATAAACCACACCAAGCAATCGATGGCGAAAAGTCGGGGCCCAAAAGCTGCAGTTTAACCTACCTCCTAAATTTTTTTTATATATTTTTTCCGCTTAAGCGGGAAACTTATTGTGTAACTCATACTGTGGAGGGTAGCACGAAAGCATATGGATACACAAAAGGCCTACGAAGTAAGCCCCAAAAAGGCTGTGAATTATTATTATGTGAGTAAATTACCTGCATGAGGTTTACAGGGTATTATCTGAATTATTACAGGCAAGTAATTTGGGTGAGATAAGTGGGACTTAAGTCAGAGCAGGTCGCAGGACTGTATCTCCTTCGATGTTCACTTCATCCCCACTCGCACAACAAGCTAGACCTGACATTAAATTAATAATTACAATATTAAACATTAATACAAATAATGGTAAATTATTAAATAATGTGGACTGTATATGATTAGGCTTGCTGGGCACACACAATATAATTATTGGACATAAATTACAACAGTGTTATTAGAAAGGAAATTCGTATTATCACTTACCATTTAATCACTGGATCATAATTATTTTTTGGAAACACACCCTAACGCTACCTCTACAGCTAGGATTTACGATGGCCAATGCAAAAACTACTGTACATAATGGGTAAGTGCCACTTAACTAAGGTGTGTTGCTGGGAAGGATTGGAGTCCTCTATGTTGTTAATCCTTGTTGCCGAATTGTAAGAGTTTTCCATACTATTTATCCCAGTTCTTCAGCAGGAACGTGTCAACAATTTCTGAATTACGGATTAAGGCCGATATACACCAGTTGACCTTCGAGAACGCCTGATTACATTGCACAATTCAGTCTAGTGTTCACACATAAATTCAGTATGGCGTCTCTCCTGCGTCACTCCCCCCGGCTGTTCCGTATCCCCCCTCACTCGAAATTTCTCGAAGGGTCAAATCAGCATCACATTTTAATATACAATTATTATATAATTCAAATTTATACATGCTGAATTTAGGAAAATTTAAAATTTTCCACAAAGGCTGTCTGGAGTGCATCTGGATTTATACCGACAAATGACTTATCTATTGCAAACAAATTATGATATTTGTTTAACATGTCTGGTATCTTCTTTTTATTATTAATATACATTGACATATTTCAAAGCCTGCCACAGGTGTAATTAAGCTAGTGCACGCCCGCGCGAGCGCCGCTGTGGACACAAGCCACGGTCATTAATAAGATGATGGGAGCCAGTGTTCATCACGGGAAGCATACACCACGAACGTTGGACCATGGACGAGTGATCGACTACGTACAGAAGACGATAAATGCCGGACTGGGAAACTGTTAACCTGTAAATTACATATAGACGATTTCGGAGGTCATGGTGGTAAGCTCCCAGACCAGCTTCCCTGTTGATGGTCTGATCAAGGACAGAATTCACTGCGCCACTAACCGATAACAGACCACGAGCAGGGTCCACGTACGGAAGTTAATAGATTAAGGACGGAGGACAGAAAGATGAGATACAGTCGATAACGACGGAAAAAAGCAGGCGAGGGCGTCAAGCAACGGACGGAAGGCGACCTTGTTTTTGTTACCATTACCCTTCCACTCTTTTGAAGTTGTTGGGATAAAAATGAAACTAGCGCCTTGATACTGACGGGATCATTATCGAGTCTCAGAAGTTGAGAGAGAGAGAGAGAGAAATTGAGCTAGCAAGAATGAACGAAAAGAAACTATCCACCTTAATAATTGTTTAATATTATCATAGTTGGATAAAGAACTTGGCAGCATGCCCAGACACTCTTCTCCGTGGCATGAATCTTTGAATTATATATATATATATATATATATATATATATATATATATATATATATATATATATATATATATATATATATATATATATATATATATATATAATATACCACTAGCAAGGGTGCTCGGCATACTTTAATGTAAGAGTTGCACCGGGTGACTTTCAGAGGCCCTGAAAATGGTAGCCATAGCTCCACTACACAATGGAACCAGTGCAGCAATAACAAAACTTGACAGGTAATTCACACTAGCATTTCTGAGAGGTTACTAAGAAAGCAAATTGTTAATTTCGTGAAAATTACAAAACAGATCAAAGTGGTTTTAGAGAGGGAAAAATACTGTCACTGTCAGTACTAGATCACTAATACACCTGAGGATTTCCAGGACAAGACAACCAGTATTTTTCGGATTTTTTTTTTATTTACATGTTTGAATTTACAGACTAACGAGCACCATGGGCACAGTGAAAGAACAAAATGTTTAGAACTATTGCTGGAACACGTGTAGAAGTTTGAAAAAAAAAAATGGCGCAGTATCTGTGCCAAGTGCCAGATCTATCAGGCTGTGATGGCTATGTAGGCCAGCGGGCTGCCAATGATAACAGGAAAGCCTGATCCCAGGTTAGATTGCAAGGCTACTAAACCTCTCGAAGCCGGTCATATCTACCTCAGCTCATTAAAGGTCTATGCCTATTTAAGGTCTATTATAAATATACCATAATCCAAATCACTCCAGATTTGTAATTAATATTTTCCCATATTCGGCAGAGTACAGTATTCCAATGTTGTTTTATTTACCGAGATTAAAAACTGAGCAAGTGATTTCTTGACTTATAGTCACTATGTGACCTCTGTGATGTCATCTGATACGGAGAAATTATTCAACTCAAAATATTAATTCAGTTATTCACAAGAGCTGCGATAATTGTGTACATACATAGTTTACTTGTTAAATCTCGCCGAACTCCAATGAACCTGTTTTTTTGTCACTTTTTATCTGACTGATAATTTAATGAGACTCGTACTGGTTCAATATATTGAAGTTCTTAGTAAAATATTTTATTAATATTATTTCCTAATTATAAGTTTTGTTAATATTAGACAAATTCAATGACCGAAAAAAATATACTTGGTACAATATAACATATACTTATATACTATATTTATATTATGCATTTTCATTGACTAGCAATATTAAAAATGTCTATAGGCCGGGAGAGTACCGGCAAATAAAAATATAGGCCTTGTTCAATTAATTTCAGTTTCCCTAGGCACTTAAGTTACTAACAATGTTATAATAAAAACAAACTTAAATACTATATAAATTTGTGAAATTAAATAACCTGGTCTAGCTGTTAATAAGTGTCACTTTAAGAATACTGTCAGCATGTTCTTCAGACAGAAATGTGTATTGTAGTCTTGAAGTGGTGATGACTTCAACAGGATGATGATTTGGTACAGCGTATATATATATATATATATATATATATATATATATATATATATATATATATATATATATATATATATATATATATATAATGTTGTATCAGGAAGAGAATATGAAATACATTCAGTGCTGAATAAAGGTAATTGCAAAGTCACCAGTTCATCTGAGTGTTTCGTAATACAGCTTATTTAAATAAATACAACCAGTATAATTTATAAACTTTATTTTTCAAGTCTTTACAGGAATTTCTTTTCAACTGTCTTCCACCTTTTGATCTTTGTATTGACAAAGAAACGTGTTATATTAATGCCTAAGTAATCTTCACAAATTCTAACATTTCTTCAGGTGTAAAAATTAATTTGAATAAGTTCTCTGCAAACTACCACACTCAATTTGCCCTTTTGAATGTTCCTCCAGTTCCATCACATGTATATATGCCCTGGCAGGTGACAGATTGGTGCCATCCATAACTCAGTCCAATATCTTCATGATCAATTTTAGAACCAGAGATAAACACTTGTATCTAACATGTATTAACGTGTTCTAGAATTGCAGTGTAGTATATATTAAGATAGATATTACAGACACATTAATGTAGTTAAAAGGTTTGCTTAAATATAAATTAAGTTGAAGAATAAGACGTATGTGCAAGACGAAGAATATTGAAGGAAGGTTTTGCCTGCGCTGCAGGCTTCATTAGTCGTATACAGAGATGAATTACACTGCAGAAGAGATCAGCTTCGGTGGAAGACGAAGATAGAGGGAGTTTCCTGGTAATTTCCCCTATGTATGAAAGGAGTGTGTTAAAGAGTCTTGGTTTATTTACACTTAATGTACTCATAGCACATTTGCTTTTCATTATGGGTATTTTGCGCAGACTGTTGGGCCTTTTCCTCTCTTAGGGAATGATTTGTGTGTGCAGATTTGGGACCAGTCAGTATAAAATTTTCCAAGTGGAAATTATAATTCATTTTTCTCTCCTGCATTATAAGGGTATTGAAAAGTCTTGGATCGTTTACAATTAAGTTATGTCTTGTTGTATTTATTGCATCCCATCTTTCGTATTTTCCTGGTATAAATTCTGTTGTCTTCCTCGTCTGCATTCCAGTAATTCAGGTGCTTTAACTGATGTGGACAGTGAACGTTCTCTGCACCATTACTGTTTCTCATCACCATATCATCCTTTGCGAATGATGAAAGACGTGGTAATGTATACATGGAACATACTAGAGAGCCAGGACTAATGTATAGACTAAGAAACAACTTATTAGAATGAGAGATTCTGGAAGAAGTGTAGAATATAATCAGGTGTGAGAAATATTGCCGGAATAAAAGTACGATGAAACAGAGGTTGTTGGCTATATAGGTGTGCGAGCCGCGGGTAGCTACAGCCTGGTATATCAAAATTCCGAAATGGAGCCTGGCTTTAGGTTGGGCAGCGAGAGTAGAAAAACTCTTGAAGCTGCTCACAGATATGTTTCGTTAGAACATTTTAGTTGAAAGAAAATGTTGCGTTTAGTTTCTCCTCCCCGCTCTCCCCTATTCCATCCATCATTTCTTCTTTAGTACATTGCCCTCTTCCATCCTCTTCCTACTTTATCCCTCGTTACCTCTCTCATTTCTCCCTTCCAGTTTTCCTTCCTAATTTTACGTATATAAGAGAGCACTGCACCAATATTTTGAGCAATGAAGATTTAAAAACTGTTGTCCAGAAGGCTGAGGAAGGGTTGTTGAGGTGGTTCGGGCATGTAGAGAGAATGGAGCGAAACAGAATGACTTCAAGAGTGTATCAGTCTGTAGTGGAAGGAAGGCGGGGTAGGGGTCGGCCTAGGAAAAAGTTGGAGGGAGAGGGTAAAGGAGGTTTTGTGTGCGAGGGGCTTGGACTTCCAGCGGGCATGCGTGAGCGTGTTTGATAGGAGTGAATGGAGACGAATGGTTTTTAATACTTGACGTGCTGTTGGAGTGTGAGCAAAGTAACATTTATGAAGGGGTTCAGGGAAACCGGCAGGCCGGACTTGAGTCCTGGAGATGGGAAGTACAGTGTCTGCACTCTGAAGGAATGGTGTTAATGTTGCAGTTTAAAAACTGTAGTGTAAAGCACCCTTCTGGCAAGACAGTGATGGAGTGAATGATGGTGAAAGTTTTTCTTTTTCGGGCCACCCTTCCTTGGTGGGAATCGGCCAGTGTGTTAATAAAAAAAAATAAATATTTAAACTAGTGCTGATGGATGTTCAGTTGTGGTGAAAAATAAACCCGTTAACACCGCCTCCAGAGTTCAAAAATTATGCACAAGTTTCATACAACAGTTGCAGATACGTCACAACCTGCTTAATTACTAGCTAACTTTAGAGTTTTAGGGATGATTATTCGGGATTAAACAAGATATTTCGTCTTTAGTGAAGCTTTCCGCGAACACTTTCGTAATGATAGACGTTCTTTGTTAATGGTGTTAGGGTCATCGTCTCCGCTGTGTGGTCTCGGACCAGGCCTCTTAAATTAGAAATAAAAAAAAAAATATAGCAAAACAAAATATTAAAAATATCAGGAAAGTAAAGTGTACGTATATGGAATATAAGTAAAAATTTTCAATATTTACTCGCTATCATACATGATCACAAAAGAAACCAACAAACCTGCCAGAGTGCAAAAGGTTTAACAGACTTCAGCTTCATAACCATATATGACAGGATGGTAGTACCTACCTGAATGGTTGGTGTCTACCAGCCTGTGTGCGATATTTTTATCTTTCGTAAAGTTCGTTGAATCCTAACATTACTTCGTAACTTGTTTGCGGTGTATGTACTGTTGCAGGTTGGTGTGCGGGTGGTCCGCTCAGTGACCTCTGCTGATTGATAGGCTGCCTCTGTGGTCCTAATTGCTTAGACTCATTTTCTTCCACCACCGAATTAGGTCAGTGAGTGATTAATCTCGGCTGCTTGATTACCTGGACCCTGTAATTCCCGAGTCTCTTGTTTAATATTTCACTTGTTACCCACCAGGAAATATGGAATATACTCTTACATTTGCAATTTGATTTTTTTTATTTTGGATTCACCATGGGTAAAGTTGCTTTGAGTGCCTAATGTTGTCACTATATTTTGAGTGAAAGAAGATGCGAATCAGTTGGGTGTAAAAGGTCGATGAGGTTATAAATATTTTCTTACAAGATTGTACAGTGGTATTAAAATTCTTTCAACCGACGACTTTGAAATTGAGAGACTGTCATTGGGTACATGTACCGAGATGTTCCCAGCAGGTCAGCAAGAAATACTAAAGATGAAGAATAAGACTTTCGGTCGAATACAGACAAATACATCAATAAATAAGAGAGATTGTGTGTAAATGGTAAGAGCGAATGACTTAAAAGAGCATTTTCAGGAGTTATGCTGTAAAATATATCAACTGAATTCTGAGATGGTAGTCAGATATTATTGAATATGAAAGTGGAGAATTTTAATACTATTTGTGTATTAGGTGATTAATGTTACCGACGAGACCATTTTTTCCTTGGTTTTGGGCGTTGTAGGTGCAAAATCACGTGAACTGATGTGTAAGAGGAAAGACTTTTTAGATTTATGCTTGTGGTAGACAGTCGGAAATTTATGGATATTGAAAGCTTTAAAGTATTTTTGTAATTTACAACTATTGCTGCAAATACTAATATTACTGCTGCTGCTTCTCAGGAGGAAGTTCTGCTAAGAATACTATTACTATTAATTGTTGTATTAAAATTTGTTTATTAATTCAGTAAGAACGACCTTTCAAGACATTAACTGGAGATTAACACTTGATTAATGCTAGACCCCGTGAAGAACAGGATACCAAAGACTATAAGTACTTAAGTGTAAGCCACTGACTAGGGGCACTTAACAGTGTAAGAGACTCACTAAGAGTACTAAGTTTATTGTACAAGGGACTGACTACTAGCACATAACAGTGTAGATCATTATCTTGTTAATTATAAATATAATTCAGAGTGTGGGAAGCGACTTGCAGCTGGAAAGCAGATGAGATTAACGAAACTTGACACAAACTTTGCGATGTTTAATTAACCAGTGTATACATTCATCCATACTTTCACAGATGATAAATATATTTTAATTTGTTGTAATAGGATCAGTAACCAATGTGTTAAAGGGGGGAGAGAGAGAGAGAAGAGAGAGAGAGAGAGAGAGAGAGAGAGAGAGAGAGAGAGAGAGAGAAATATAGTGGAGGGAGGGAGAACTAGAGTAATGAGGTGCCAGATTGGATAAGTAAGACCCAACGTAGCAGCTTCCTTCAGGAAATGACTCTCTTCGCTCCACAGCGTCAGGAGGGTCCTGGCTGGAGGGAGATGAAGATGCTGTTGCGGGATAGATGGATGGGTAGTAGAAGGTGGAAAACTGACTCGAGGGAAGCGAAGATGCTGCTGTTGGATAGATAAATGAGTAGGCGGGTACTGGCTCGAGGGGAATTAAGACGCTACTGGTGATTTTTAATTAACATAATCAGAACTCTGATATCTGTTGCCCAACACTTAAATACTTCCAGCAGGTACTGGAGTTTCTTACTTGCAGGACTGAAGTGTTTTATTACACAGGGTAGGACATTCCAGAAGGAAATTTGAATGTTGTGACACTTCTTTTCCCCGGATGCATCCTACAACAAATTGCTATAACACTGGTACCTGTTTTTTGTCGTTAGGAAACTGGCCAGGAAATTGAACCCGGGACCTTTCGATTGCGTCGAATGCTGCTGCTGAAGAAATGGATGGGAGAGGAGAGGAGGGCGGCGGTTGTCTGGCTTGAGAGAAAGGTGACGATGTTGCTACTGGATGGATGGTGGAGTTGGCTCACGGGAGATAATGTTGCAGCTGGATAAGTAGACGGTTGGGTCAAGGAGGAGGTGCACTGCGTAAGTGGAGGGGCTGACTCGGGATGGTAGATCACCCGGAAATGTGTAAATATTCACTGGATAAAAAGGGTGCCATGACCTAGAATGTTCACTGTTTAATGCAAGACTAATTGAACGTTTCCAACGTAAATGCTGATACGGTGGAACTTAGGTTAGGTAAGGTTTGTCAGGAAACAGCAAAAGTGTTTCCTGACCCGGGTCTTAGTCATATGAGGACCTGCAGCTGGAACTTTTGATCATCTGACCGAGACCTTCCGCTTGCTTACCCCCTTCATCTCTTTAAAAATTATGGTTAAGTGCCTGGGATAAAAGTGGAGAATAAGAAAAGAAGCAGGTAATTGTCCTTATATACAAACCAGCATCAGCAACAGCAGAGGAATTCACTGAATAGATAAAAAAGACGAACACCTTCCTAGGAAACCTTGAAAATACTACACCAGATATTATCATTCTTGGAGACTTGCCCGATGTAAGATGGCTGAGGATAGACAACAGTATTCTAGTGGAAATTGTACCGAGAACGAGACAAAATACTGCAGACATCTTCCCAATCTTTGATACAACTGTAAGCCCACTTGACTTCGAAGTAGCTGTTGATTGCATGCCCACGTACTCAGCTAGTCAAACAATGTAATAATATAATATCTTTATTTCTACAAGTACATATACAAGGTATACAGACCTAGCTGACATCAGTGACATACTACTATATAAAAAGCCCCTTGTTATGCAGAGCATTTCGGGCAAATTAGGTCAGTTTTGTCCCAGGATGCGGCTCGCACACCAGTCGACTAACACCCTGGTACTCATTTTACTGATGGGTGAACATAGACAATCGGTGTAAGAAAACATGCCCAATGTTTGTACCCTCGCTGGGAATCGAACCCGAACCCTCGCCATGTGAAGCGAGAGCTTTAACTACCAGGCCACTGGGCCATCCAAAATGAGAAAATGAAACGGAGTATCAGCCAGGAGGGAAAAAGTACGGGCGAGTACCAGCCAGGAGAGAGGGAGTGCGGGCCAGTGCCAGACTGGAAGGAGTCAGTGCGGGCTAGTACCAGACTGGAGGGAGTGCGAGCCAGTACCAGACTGGAGGGAGTGCGAGCCAGTACCAGACTGGAGGGAGTGCGAGCCAGTACCAGACTGGAGGGAGTGCGGGCCAGTACCAGTCAGGAGGGAGGGAGTGAAGCCTAGTACCAGACTGGAGGGAGTCGAGCAGGTGCCAGACTGGAGGGAGTGCGGGCCAGTACCAGTCAGGAGGGAGGGAGTGAAGCCTAGTACCAGACTGGAGGGAGTGCGAGCAGGTGCCAGACTGGAGGGAGTGCGGGCCAGTACCAGCCAACATGGAGGGAGGGCCAGTACAGGCCAGGAGGGAGTGCAGAGAGGTAATAGCCAGGAGGGAAGGAGTGCGGGCCAGTACCATCCAGGAGGGAGGAAGTGTGGGCAAGTACCAGTCAGGAGGGAGAGTGTGGGCGAGTACTAGCCATGAAGGAGTGCAGAGAGGTACTGTTAGCCAGGAGGGAAGGAGTGCGAGCCAGTACCATCCAGGAGGGAGGGAGTGCGGGCCCGTACTAGTCAGGAGGGAGGGAGCACGAGCCAGTACAGTCCAGGAGGGAGAGTGTGTGGGCGAGTATCAGCCAGGAGGGAGTGCAGAGAGGTATTAGCCAGGAGGGAAGGAGTGCGGGCTAGTACCATCCAGGAGGGAAGGAGTGCGGGCCAGTACCATCCAGGAGGGAGGGAGTGCGGGCGAGTACCAACCAGGAGGGAGTGCGGAGAGGTATTAGCCAGGAGGGAAGGAGTGCGGGCTAGTACCATCCAGGAGGGAAGGAGTGCGGGCCAGTACCATCCAGGAGGGAGGGAGTGCGGGCGAGTACCAACCAGGAGGGAGTGCAGAGAGGTATTAGCCAGGAGGGAAGGAGTGCGGGCTAGTACCATCCAGGAGGGAGGGAGTGCGGGCGAGTACCAACCAGGAGGGAGAGAATGTGGGCGAGTACCAGCCAGGAGGGAGTGCAGAGAGGTATTAGCCAGGAGCGAGGCAGTGCAGGCCAGTACCAGACGGGACGGAGTGTGAGCAAGTACCACTGTAGAGGAAGGAAGGGATTGTGGACCAGTAATACTGTGGAGGAAGGAAGACAGGGTGGACCAGTACCAGCGTGGAGGAAGGGAGGGTGGACCAGTACCAGTGTGGAGGAAGGGAGGGTGGACCAGTACCACTGTGGAGGGAGGGAGGGTGGACCAGTACCACTGTGGAGGAAGAAAGGCAGGGTGGACCAGTACCAGTGTGGAGAATGGAAGGGAGGGTGAACCGGTACCAGTGTGAATGCAGAAAGGGAGGGTGGACCAGTACCAGTGTTGAGGAAGGGTGGGTGGATCGGTACCAGTGTGGTTGAAGGGAGGGTGGGTGGACCAGTACCAGTGTGTAGGAAGGGAGTGTGGAAAAGTACCAGTGTGGAGGAAGGAAGGGAGGGTGAACCGGTACCAGTGTGGAGGAAGAAAAGGAGGGTGGACCAGTACCAGTGTGGAGGAAGGAAGGGAGGCTGGACTAGAACCACTGGAGGAAGGAAGGGAGGGTGGACCTGTACCAGTGTGGAGGAAGGAAGGGAGGGCGAACCGGTACCAGTGTGGACGAAGAAAGGGAGGGTGGATAAGTACCACTGTGGAGGAAGGAAGGGAGGGTGGACCAGTACCAGTGTTGAGGAAGGAAGGGAGGGTGGACCAGTACCATTGTGGAGGAAGGGAGGGTGGACCAGTACCAGTGGAGGATGGAAGGGAGGGTGGACCAATACCACTGTGGAGGAAGGTAGGGAGGGTGGACCAGTACCAGTGTTGAGGAAGGGAGGGTGGACCAGTACCACTGTAGAGGAATGGAAGGGAGGGTGGATCAATACCACTGTGGAGGAAGGAAGGGAGGGTGGAACAGTACCAGTGTGGAGGAAGGGAGGGTGGACCAATACCACTGTAGAGGAAGAAAGGGAGGGTGAACCAGTACCACTGTGGACGTAGGAAGGGAGGGTGGACCAGTACCAGCGTGGAGGAAGGAAGGGAAGGTGAACCAGTACCAGTGTGGTGGAAGGGAGGGTGGACCAGTACCAGTGTGGAGTAAGGAAGGGAGGGTGGACCAGTACCTGTGTGGAGGAAGGAAGGGAGGGTGGACCAGTACCACTGTGGAGAAAGGGAGGGTGCACGAGTACCACTGTGGAGGAAGGAAGGGATTATGGACCAGTACCACTGTGGAGGAAGGAAGAGAGGGTGGACCAGTACCAGCGTGGAGGAAGGGAGTGTGAACCAGTACCAGTGTGGAGGAAGGAAAGGAGGGTGGACCAGTACCAGTGTGGAGGAAGGAAGGAAGGGAGGGTGGACCAGTACCAGCGTGGAGGAAGGGAGGGTGGACCAGTACCAGTGTGGAGGAAGGGAGGGTGGACCAGTACCACTGTGGAGGGAGGGAGGGTGGACCAGTACCACTATGGAGGAAGAAAGGCAGGGTGGACCAGTACCAGTGTGGAGAATGGAAGGGAGGGTGAACCGGTACCAGTGTGAATGCAGAAAGGGAGGGTGGACCAGTACCAGTGTTGAGGAAGGAAAGAAGGGTGGACCAGTACCAGTGTTTAGGAAGGAAGGGTGGGTGGATCGGTACCAGTGTGGTTGAAGGGAGGGTGGGTGTACCAGTACCAGTGTGTAGGAAGGGAGTGTGGAAAAGTACCAGTGTGGAGGAAGGAAGGGAGGGTGAACCGGTACCAGTGTGGAGGAAGAAAAGGAGGGTGGACCAGTACCAGTGTGGAGGAAGGAAGGGAGGCTGGACTAGAACCACTGGAGGAAGGAAGGGAGGGTGGACCTGTACCAGTGTGGAGGAAGGAAGGGAGGGCGAACCGGTACCAGTGTGGACGAAGAAAGGGAGGGTGGATAAGTACCACTGTGGAGGAAGGAAGGGAGGGTGGACCAGTACCATTGTTGAGGAAGGAAGGGAGGGTGGACCAGTACCATTGTGGAGGAAGGGAGGGTGGACCAGTACCAGTGGAGGATGGAAGGGAGGATGGACCAATACCACTGTGGAGGAAGGAAGGGAGGGTGGACCAGTACCAGTGTTGAGGAAGGGAGGGTGGACCAGTACCACTGTAGAGGAATGGAAGGGAGGGTGGATCAATACCACTATGGAGGAAGGAAGGGAGGGTGGAACAGTACCAGTGTGGAGGAAGGGAGGGTGGACCAATACCACTGTAGAGGAAAGAAGGGAGGGTGGACCAATACCACTGTGGAGGAAGGAAGGGAGGGTGAACCAGTACCACTGTGGACGAAGGAAGGGAGGGTGGACCAGTACCAGCGTGGAGGAAGGAAGGGAGGGTGAACCAGTACCAGTGTGGTGGAAGGAAGGGAGGGTGGACCAGTACCAGTGTGGAGTAAGGAAGGGAGGGTGGACCAGTACCAGTGTGGAGGAAGGAAGGGAGGGTGGACCAGTACCACTGTGGAGAAAGGGAGGGTGCACGAGTACCACTGTGGAGGAAGGAAGGGATTGTGGACCAGTACCACTGTGGAGGAAGGAAGAGAGGGTGGACCAGTACCAGCGTGGAGAAGGGAGTGTGAACCAGTACCAGTGTGGAGGAAGGAAAGGAGGGTGGACCAGTACCAGTGTGGAGGAAGGAAGGGAGGGTGGTCCAGTACCACTGTGGAGGAAGAAAGGCAGGGTGGACCAGTACCAGTGTGGAGTAAGGGAGGGAGGGTGGACCAGTACAAGTGTGGAGGAAGGGAGGGTGGACCAGTACCACTGTGGAGGAAGGAAGGGAGGGTGGACCAGTACCAGTGTTGAGGAAGGAAGGGAGGGTGGACCAGTACCATTGTGGAGGAAGGGAGGGTGGACCAGTACCAGTGTGGAGGATGGAAGGGAGGGTGGACCAATACCACTGTGGAGGAAGGAAAGGAGGATGGACCAGTACCAGTGTTGAGGAAGGGAGGGTGGACCAGTACCACTGTGTAGGAGGGGAGGGTGGAACAGTACCAGTGTGGAGGAAGGGAGGGTGGACCAATACCACTGTGGAGGAAGGAAGGGAGGGTGAACCAGTACCACTGTGGACGAAGGGAGGGTGGACCAGTACCAGCGTGGAGGAAGGAAGGGAGGGTGGACCAGTAGCACTGTGGAGGAAGGGAGGGTGGACCAGTACCACTGTGGAGGAAGGGAGGGAGAGTGGACCAGTACCAGTGTGGAGTAAGGAAGGGAGGGTGGACCAGTACCAGTGTGGAGGAAGGAAGGGAGGGTGGACCAGTACCACTGTGGAGGAAGGAAGGGAGGGTGGACCAGTACCACTGTGGAGAAAGGGAGGGTGCACGAGTACCACTGTGGAGGAAGGGATTGTGGACCAGTACTACTGTGGAGGAAGGAAGAGAGGGTGGACCAGTACCAGCGTGGAGGAAGGAAAGGAGGGTGGATCAGTACTAGTGTGGAGGAAGGAAGGGAGGGTGGTCCAGTACCACTGTGGAGGAAGGAAGGGAGGGTAGACCAGTACCAGTGTGGAGGAAGGAAGGGAGGGTGGATCAGTATCAGTGTGGAGGAAGAAAGGCAGTGTGGACCAGTACCACTGTGGAGGAAGGAAGGGAGGGTAGACCAGTACCAGTGTGGAGGAAGGTAGGGAGGGTGGACCAGTACAAGTGTGGATGAAGGGAGGGTGGACCAGTACCACTGTGGAGGAAAGAAGGAAGGGTGGGCCAGTACCAGTGTGGAGGAAGGAAGGAAGGGTGGACCAATACCACTGTGGAGGAAGGAAGGGAGGGTGTACCAGTACCAGTGTGGAGGAAGGAAGGGAACGTGGACCAGTACCAGTGTTGAGGAAGGGAGGGTGCACCAGTACCAGTGTGGAGAAAGGAAGGAAGGGTGGACCAGTACCAGTGTGGAGGAAGGAAGGGAGGGTGGACCAGTACCAGTGTGGAGGAAGTAAAGCAGGGTGGACCAGTATCAGTGTAAAGGAAAGAAGGGAGGGTGGACCAGTACCAGTGTGGAGGAAGGAAGGGAGGGTGGACCAGTACCAATGTGTTGAAAGGGAGGGTGGACCAGTACCAGTGTGGAGGAAGGAAGGGAGGGTGGACCTGTACCAGTGTGGAAGGGAGGGTGGACCAGTACCAGTGTGGAGGAAGGAAGGGAGGGTGGACCAGTACCAGTGTAAAGGAAGGGAGGGTGGACCAGCACCAGTGTGGAGGAAGGGAGGGTGGACCAGTACCAGTGTGGAGGAAGGAAGGGAGGGTGGACCAGCACCAGTGTGGAGGAAGGGAAGGTGGACCAGTACCAGTGTGGAGGAATTAAGGGAGGGTGGACAAGTACCAGTGTGGAGGAATTAAGGGAGGGTGGACCAGTACCAGTGTGGAGGAAGGAAGGGAGGGTGGACCAGTACCAGTGTGGAGGAAGGAAGGGAGGGTGGGCCAGTACCAGTGTAGAGGAAGGAAGGGAGGGAGGGTGGACCAGTACCAGTGTGGAGGAAGGGAGGGTGGACCAGTACCACTGCAGGAAGGAAGGGAGGGTGGACCAGTACCACTGGAGGAAAGGGAGGGTGGACCAGTACCACTGGAGGAAGGGAGATTGGACCAGTATCACTGGAGGAAGGAATGGAGGGTGGACCAATATCACTGGAGGAAGGAAGGGAGGGTGGACCAGTACCACTGGAGGAAGGAAGGGAGGGTGGGCCAGTACCACTGGAGGAAGGAAGGGAGGGTGGACCAGTACCACTGGAGGAAGGAAGGGAGGGTGGACCAGTACCACTGGAGGAAGGAAGGAAGGGTGCACCAGTACCACTGGAGGAAGGGAGGGTGGGCCACAACCACTGGAGAAAGGAAGGAAGGGTGCACCAGTACCACTGGAGGAAGGGAGGGTGGACCAGTACCACTGGAGGAAGTAAGGAAGGGTGCACCAGTACCACTGGAGGAAGGGAGGGTGGGCCAGTACCACTGGAGGAAGGAAGGGAGGGTAGGCCAGTACCACTGGAGGAAGGAAGGGAGGGTTTGCCAGTACCACTGGAGGAAGGAAGGGAGGGTGGGCCAGTACCACTGGAGGAAGGAAGGGAGGGTGGGCCAGTACCACTGGAGGAAGGAAGGGAGGGTGGGCCAGTACCACTGCAGGAAGGAAGGGAGGGTGGACCAGTACCACTGGAGGAAGGGAGGGTGGGCCAGTACCACTGTAGGAAGGAAGGGAGGGTGGGCCAGTACCACTGGAGGAAGGGAGGGAGGGTGGGCGAGTACCACTGTAGGAAGGAAGGGAGGGTGGGCCAGTACCACTGGAGGAAGGAAGGGAGGGTGGGCCAGTACCACTGTAGGAAGGAAGGGAGGGTGGGCCAGTACCACTGGAGGAAGGAAGGGAGGGTGGGCCAGTACCACTGGAGGAAGGAAGGGAGGGTGGGCCAGTACCACTGGAGGAAGGAAGGGAGGGTGGGCCGGTACCACTGGAGGAAGGAAGGGAGGGTGGGCCAGTACCACTGAAGGAAGGGAGGGAGGGCCAGTACCACTGGAGGAAGGAAGGGAGGGTGGCCCAGTACCACTGGAGTAAGGAAGGGAGGGTGGGCCAGTACCACTGGAGGAAGGAAGGGAGGGTGGGCCAGTACCACTGGAGGAAGGAAGGGAGGGTGGGCCAGTACCACTGGAGGAAGGAAGGGAGGGTGGGCCAGTACCACTGGAGGAAGGAAGGGAGGGTGGGCCGGTACCACTGGAGGAAGGAAGGGAGGGTGGGCCAGTACCACTGGAGGAAGGAAGGGAGGGTGGGCCAGTACCACTGGAGGAAGGAAGGGAGGGTGGGCCGGTACCACTGGAGGAAGGAAGGGAGGGTGGGCCGGTACCACTGTAGGAAGGAAGGGAGGGTGGGCCAGTACCACTGGAGGAAGGAAGGGAGGGTGGGCCGGTACCACTGGAGGAAGGAAGGGAGGGTGGGCAGGTACCACTGTAGGAAGGAAGGGAGGGTGGGCCAGTACCACTGGAGGAAGGAAGGGAGGGTGGGCCAGTACCACTGGAGGAAGGAAGGGAGGGTGGGCCAGTACCACTGGAGGAAGGAAGGGAGGGTGGGCCAGTACCACTGGAGGAAGGAAGGGAGGGTGGACCAGTACCACTGGAGGAGGGAAGGAAGGGTGCACCAGTACCACTGGAGGAAGGAAGGGAGGGTGGGCCAGTACCACTGTAGGAAGGAAGGGAGGGTGGGCCAGTACCACTGGAGGAAGGGAGGGTGGGCCAGTACCACTGTAGGAAGGAAGGAAGGGAGGGTGGGCCAGTACCACTGGAGGAAGGAAGGGAGGGTGCACCAGTACCACTGGAGGAAGGAAGGGAGGGTGGGCCAGTACCACTGTAGGAAGGAAGGGAGGGTGGGCCAGTACCACTGTAGGAAGGAAGGGAGGGTGGGCCAGTACCACTGGAGGAAGGAAGGGAGGGTGGGCCAGTACCACTGTAGGAAGGAAGGGAGGGTGGGCCAGTACCACTGAAGGAAGGGAGGGTGGGCCGGTACCACTGGAGGAAGGAAGGGAGGGTGGGCCAGTACCACTGGAGGAAGGAAGGGAGGGTGGGCCGGTACCACTGGAGGAAGTACGGGAGGGTGCACCAGTACCACTGGAGGAAGGAAGGGAGGGTGGGCCAGTACCACTGGAGGAAGGAAGGGAGGGTGCACCAGTACCACTGGAGGAAGGAAGGGAGGGTGCACCAGTACCACTGGAGGAAGGAAGGGAGGGTGGGCCAGTACCACTGGAGGAAGGAAGGGAGGGTGGGCCGGTAACACTGGAGGAAGGGAGGGTGGGCCAGTACCACTGGAGGAAGGGAGGGTGGGCCAGTACCACTGGAGGAAGGAAGGGAGGGTGGGCCAGTACCACTGGAGGAAGGAAGGGAGGGTGGGCCAGTACCACTGGAGGAAGGAAGGGAGGGTGGGCCAGTACCACTGGAGGAAGGAAGGGAGGGTGGGCCAGTACCACTGAAGGAAGGGAGGGTGGGCCAGTACCACTGGAGGAAGGAAGGGAGGGTGGGCCAGTACCACTGGAGGAAGGAAGGGAGGGTGGGCCAGTACCACTGTAAGAAGGAAGGGAGGGTGGGCCAGTACCACTGGAGGAAGGAAGGGAGGGTGGGCAGGCAGGACACACCCCACATTACTGTACATGTGTTCCGTATTTAGCATCACTGATCCTTCATTTATAAGATAACCAGGGCTCTCGTAAATATAGACAATCCTCCATCAGGACTCCCACACTTCTCCTATTGTTCATCATCAGGACTCCCACACTGCTCCTATTGTTCATCATCAGGACTCCCACACTGCTCCTATTGTTCATCAGGACTCCCACACTGCTCCTATTGTTCATCATCAGGACTCCCACACTGCTCCTATTGTTCATCATCAGGACTCCCACACTTCCCCTATTGTTCATCATCAGGACTCCCACACTGCTCCTATTGTTCATCATCAGGACTCCCACACTGCTCCTATTGTTCATCATCAGGACTCCCACACTTCTCCTATTGTTCATCATCAGGACTCCCATACTGCTCCTATTGTTCATCATCAGGACTCCCACACTGCTCCTATTGTTCATCATCAGGACTCCCACACTGCTCCTATTGTTCATCATCAGGACTCCCACACTGCTCCTATTGTTCATCAGGACTCCCACACTGCTCCTATTTTTCATCATCAGGACTCCCACACTGCTCCTATTGTTTCTTATCGGGAACTCCACACTCACTGCATTTTTTCAGCCTTAAGGTGGATAAAAAGTGGTATTGTCTGACAACAAACTGAGAAATACCCAAGATTTCCGGTCTGGTTTAATTACTTTAATTAATTAGTCGTTAATTAGTTGCTAATTACCTTCTCACTGTAATTATTTTATTATATATTTTCTGGCTCTCAACTACTCTTCCCTTCACTTATCAGATTAGGCAAGTAAATTATAAACAGTGTAAAACATGGTACTGCACACATGTAAAAAGTGCGAGGGGGAGTTTATGGGTAATGCAAAAGGAAGAATTAAAAGGCTCTTTGCAACAATTTATTTACTATCTTAAAGGACACAGTGATATAAACTCTCAATACTATTAGTTATTAGTTATCTTAAAAACTTCTATCAATAATGTACCTGGAAGGAGAACGATATTATTAGAGGGATAAGCATAAAGGAAGAAAGTCTAAAACACAGTATACTCACAACATTTTCCTGTCTTCAGAAACAACCCCTAATATTAGGCTACCTCATTGTAAGTGGTTGTCGCTGGATCACCAGCGACAACCACCTCTCTGCCAGTCACGGCACCATTACTCCTTCACCCTCACTTCTTCATCTCCTTTCTTATTTTCCTAGATAGAGCATCATAATCACCTAATATATTATCTACCAGCAAGTCAGCAATTCCTTATGAATTCAATTTATAGCTTCTACAGTGAAAAACTCCGTTCCTCAAGGTACAGTACTCGCCCGAATCCTTTTCTTCATCCTGCAGATACTAGAAGCTGCACGGGAGTGTCATCCAGTGACACTGTAACTCTCCAAGAGGATATAAATCAAGTCTTCTAGTGGGCCGCAGAAAACGATATGATATTCAATGAGGACAAATTTCAGTTACTTCGTTTTGGAAAACTTGAGAAAATAATAGCTAAACCGGAGCATAAAACAAATTTTATTCACACAATAGAGCGAAAAACTAATGTGAAGGACTTGAGGGTGATGATGTCAGAATCTCACCTTCAAGGATCACAAGTGTCATTATCACATCCGCGAGAAAATGATGGGGTGAATAATGAGAACCTTTAAAACAAAGGGTACCGTGCCAGCGATGATCTTCTTTAAGCCACTTGTTCTCTGTATGCTGTAATACTGCTGTACACTAGCAACCTCACTCAAGGCAGGCGAAATTGCAGATCTGAAGAGTGTGCAGTATTCATTGCACATATAAGTTCAGTCAAGCTCATTTATTATTGGGAACCTTTTGAAGTCCCTTGAACCACACTTCCTGCAGTGCAGGTGAGAGGGATTGATCCGAGATCTGCACACAGAAATCATTCTGTACGAAAGCAAAAGACCCGGCAGACGGCGCAACACTCCACCAGTGAAAAGTAGGAGTGCCATGAATACCCTAAGAGAAGACACAATAAATGTCTGGGTCCCAAGACTGTTCAACGGACTCCCATTATGCACAAGAGGGATTACCAGTAGACCCCTACATGTCTTCAAGAAGGAACTGGATAAGACACCTTAAGTCAGTTCCCGATCAGCCGGGCTGTGGTTCCTATGTTGTATTGCATGTAGCCAGCCTGGTTGATCAGTCCCTGATCCATCGGGGGGCCTAATCGAAGACAGGGCCATGGGGCGTTGACCCTCCGGAACCAGCTCCAGGTAGGTTGAGTAGGGAAGGGAGGTAGTCCGCATTGCACTCCTCACGGGTATCCTTCGAGGTTTTCCTTATGTATCCCTCACGGGAAGGTACTCTTCCCAGAATGACTTTGATGAGATAATGGAAGCAAATACGATATACAGTTTCAGGGATAGATGCAACATAGTCGACGAGGAAAGAAGGAAACTTGTGAAACCAGTCTGGTAAGGTTGAGAGGTGAGGAACAACTCCCTCCCTTCCCTCCGGCCACCCAGTCACCCACCTCAGAACAGCATTCAGAGACTTTAAACAAATACTCCTAGAGAAGAGAGAAAACTGTACGTGGGCGTCAGTGCGATAGCCCCCGAAATCAACAGTTTCCAAAAGATTTAAGCCCATCATAGAACTCTTAGGCCCAGCGTAGAACCTCACCTGATCAGTCAGATGCAAAAACTTCGATTTATGACCCGAAGCGAAGGCTTTTTTTTTTATGCTGGGAGGGGCGATTTTATTGTTCAGCGCTACTTACCTTCTGAGCAGTCTTTTACCACCTTAATAAGACGCCATTAACGATATCAGCTGAATCCTTGGCTGTTTCTAAATACAAGTAACACTACATTTACAAATTATATTGCTTAAATCCTGTCTTCATTTTTCAAATTTAGGAATGCTTGAGCCGTTCATATACATCTGTAGCATTAATTGTAATATTGCAAGAGTGTAGGAGGGTTTATCCTCCTCTGCTCACACTTCACATTGTCTTTCTCCTCATGAAGTTCCTACAACACACTGCCACATATACAGGTACGTAATTAGAAGAAATATACACTCTTTACTGTTCTGCTTCTTCTTTCACCATAAATATATTTCATCTAATACAAAACTTATTGTAGTGCTGTACAGATTCACTATTTTGATGTTTTTCATTGATTTGACCTTCTAGATTTTTTTTCTTATAATTCAGTGCAACATTTGTGCCAACCTATAGTGTGTTCTTGTGCCAGTTCATCAGCTCTCTTATAACTTATGTTAACGTGAAGTGATATTCATACAAACTCAGAATTTTTATATGTTATAACTTTTTTATATTTCTTTGATTCCCTACCATAATGATATTTTTGGTGTTTAAACTGATTAAGGCTTACATTGAAAATGAGAATACAACCGGATGGATTCTTATTTTCCCTACTTCTCGATGTATAATTTAAGGGTAACTATGACTCACAAAATCGTAATAACACTATCACCAACAAATCACAGAACGGGTAGGGCTCGTACCCCTGGCATGAGTGTTATTAGAGCCAGCTGGTCCAGTAGTTAACACACTGACCTGTGAGTTTTAGGACTCGCCTGCCACGGGGTCGAGCCAGACCGTTCTGTGATTTAAGGGTAACTATTTTACTCTTGATTAAAGATGCTAAGTTTCAGACCATGACAACAAACATTTTTATTTCTAACTACAGAAGCGCTGATCTAGCTCATTATTCAGGGAATATGATTACGATGCACAGTGCTAAAATGAACTGACAAGCAGACATCTGTTTACGAAAATCAAGGAGAAGTTGGCATAGAAGTTAATTAAAACCATATTATGAACCATAAGGGCACTAGGAAGTATTTAAGCCTCAGGATCGTCGAGTAATGGAACGAGCTTTGAGGACGTCGTGGAGGTGGACACCTTACACAACTTAAATAATATATAGGTACGATAAAAACCGCAGACTCATAAGCTGGTAAATATTTGTCCACTTAGTGTAATGTGTGGGATCACTGAGTGTAATGTGTGGGGTCACTGAGAGTATATCCCCACTACCGACTCGTAAATACATATGCATATAGCAAATACGTAGACTACTGATTCTATGTCATCATTGAAGGCTCTTGACTCATGTAATGACTCAAATAACATGCTCATTGGAGAAGCCAGGTATAGATACTCAAAAATTAGGAACAAAGGAATTAATGTACAATTGCTATGGATCCCATCACACATTGGATTACTCCTTCATGATAAAGTTGATATGTTAGCCAAGAAGAGTACCCAGAAGGAGAATGTAGAATATAACTTTGGTATAACTGTGTCTAGCATTAGGAATAATATTAGGAGAGAAGTAAATAATGAAAATGATTGCTATAGGAATGTAGTTAGAAGCCTGAGTAGATCTATAACCCACTATGATAACATGAACGTAGATAAGTATGTTTATGGAGCAACTTGCAATGTGAACAGACTGACTGATGTTGTAGTGGCCAGGCTTAGGCTTGGTTACAAGTACTTCTGGCAGTTTGGGAGACACACAGATGATGATCAAACTAAATGTAAATTATGTGATCAGGCATATGGTCACTCTCTTGAACACTATGTGCTTAATTGTCCACTTATTGAGGAATACAGAGACAGACAGTATAATAACCTATGTGACATGTCAAGATATCTTATTAATAAAAATAAGATACCAGATATACTAAGCAAATTTCCTAAATTTGCTTGTAACAGATAAGTGAACTATAGATATGTAGATATAAATCCATATGCATTCCTGTTAACCCTTTGGGGCCTAGTTCCTAGGCCTTTTGTGTATCCATATGCTCTCGCGTTACCGTCCACAGGATGGATATGCGGTGCACAATAAACTAGCCACTTCGGTGGCAAAATCTAAATCTAATCGTAGACTACAAGAATATTGTCACTGTACCTCTTAAGAAACTAAATTAAAATAGGGCAAAATAAGGAAGATGATTCACCGGATAGTGGAATATTTGAGAAATAGGAAGAAAAGAATATCAGTGAAAAAGAAATTATTTTGGAAAGGAATGACAAGGCTCATCCTTCATACTAATGCCCGCGGACGATTTCAAGCTATTAATATGAACATATGATGGAAAAAAAACCATACCACGGGTGGGGTTTGAACCCGCGGTCAGAGAGTCTCAAAACTCCAGATAGATGTAGATAAACTTCAGACATGCTTTGAAAAGAGTATGCTGGTGATAAATATGAGAAAAATAACACGTTAAGAACTATAGAGTTGAAGGAACACTAAAGATTGACCAACAATATAACCCTCAAAACTGGCATCTCGACGAGTGTATCGTGTGAGGTATACACAAACATGATAAACTTAACCGGTATATACGAATGTAAGAACTATCTTCAAGAATTTCTAATTTTTTTTTTCGCGTAGCCCCGCCTCAAGACTACGGTAGACATCACAACGCCTCCAGACTACGGTAGACATCACAACGTAGAAAATACTCAAAATTGTTAATCAAATGGAACTACATTTACTGATGTAGGTGCCAGGAGAGAACACACATACTGTTACAGAATGTCCAGGAACCAACAGCTGCAAAGGTCTCAGCAGTGTGTGTGTGTGTGTATGTGTCTGTCTGCGCGCGCGACTACACGACTTCCTACTCAGCAAGCATTTTCGGGGTCGCTTGTCCAGCTGCCCGCTGGGGGCGGAAAATTGTCTTGTCTCTGGAACACTGTAGACTGTAGAGGAAAAGGAGAGAATGGTTGTGTGGAGAGGATGGTTGTGTGGAGAAGATAGTGGAGGATGGTTGTGTGGAGAAGATAGTGGAGGATGGTTGTGTGGAGAAGATAGTGGAGGATGGTTGTGTGGAGAAGATAGTGGAGGATGGTTGTGTGGAGAAGATAGTGGAGGATGGTTGTGTGGAGAAGATAGTGGAGGATGGTTGTGTGGAGAAGATAGTGGAGGATGGTTGTAGGTAGGGGAGTGTGGGGTGTTTGTAGAAGAGGACAGAGGACAGAAGGGTTATAAGAAGATGGGTTGTTGGTTGTTGGGAGTGTGTTGGTGTGGGTGAGGGGTGGGGGTTTTAGGGGAATCGGGGTGTGAGGGAGGAAAGAAGGGTGACTACATGGTCGACCAGGTTATTTCTTCTAGTAGTCCGCAGGCCTACATACTCGTAGCCCTCACAACCTGGCTGATGTGGCACCACCGAAGGACTAACTTATCTACCCGAACTAACTACTGGTTTACAAATAATCTAGTGACAAAGATGAAGAATTTACATTTAAGAGACTGAGATGAGATTATTATAATCAAATAGAAGCGCTAAACCTACAAGGGTCATACAGCCCGTCCCTTGTAGGTTTAGCGCTTCTTTTTGATTGTAATAATAAACTCATTTCAGTCTCTTAAATGTAAATTCTTCACCTTTCTCAGTCGATTATTTGTAATCTAGTAGTATAGGCAGATAAGCCAGTTCTTCGGCTGTGCTGAAATGAGAGAAGATTGACAAAGCAATAGAAAACAGTTATTGTTGACGGAAGTGGAAGGTCTGTAGTGCAGAGGTCTTGTTTGATAGATATATGGGTGTTTTATTAAACAGGTATAAGGTTTCTGTCTCTAAGTTGCCCTGCTGGCTAGTCTGTTTCTGTGATAGAAAGGCTGCCTGTTTCCCTGATTACCGCTTAAGTCTGGGACAAGTTTCGTTGCAAACAAATGCACTTTATTCAGTTTCTTGACATGCTTTATCAGGTGTGGGTTCCATGTTGTTTCTACCCACTCCAAAAGAGGCCTGAAATATGTTGCGTATAGTGTTGCAAATGCCTCTTGAGATTCCTGAAAGCAAATCTGAGCAAGAGAATGAGGGTACTTGGTTTCTGAATCATGGAATGGTTGCGTTTTGGACGATTAAGAGGAAGTAAAGTTGTCTGGTGAATACTAATTCACTGGACCTCATGTTTGATCAACCAGACCTGTTCCCTATTTGAGGGGAAACGCTAAATTTATAGGAGTGATACAGAACCTGGTTTAGACTGCTGTTATAATTTGTGAGTTACCTGCTCATTTCTCCTCATCCTGGTTAATTTTAATGCCCAACACCCTATGCAAGATGTGTTTTCTCTATGCTAGACAGGAGGAGTGCTCTTTTAAAGACTTTGCTGACCCCTTTGGATGTTAGCATTCTGAGCAACAGGTCTGTAATCTATCGTAAGGTTCGTACGAATGCTTTCTCGGACATAGACTGCTCTAAGTCTTCAGACGGCGTCGGATTCGCAGCAGTGTTTCCGGACAGCGTCGTGCGGGGACATTTACTATCTTCAGCTAGCATTTTTACTGCTGAACTGTATGCCATTCTTACAGCACTTATTCGTATCGCATCTATGCCTGTGTCACCATTTGTAGTAGTCTCAGACTCCCTTAGTGCTCTACAGGCTATACGAAAATTTGATACATCTCATCCCCTAGTTCTCCGTATCCAACTTTGGCTACGCCGTATCTCTACCAAACATAAAGATATTGTTTTTTGTTGGGTCCCTGGTCATGTCGACGTACAGGGCAATGAACAGGCAGACACTGCTGCGCGGTCAGCAGTACATGACCTACCAATTTCCTATCGAGGTGTTCCATTTCTGGACTATTTTGCTGCAATAGCTACCCACCTTCGCACCCGTTGGCAACAACGTTGGTCAACTCTGCTCGGTAACAAACTTCATTCTATTAAACCGAGCATAGGTTACTGGCCGTCTTCTTGTCATCAGTGCCGAAGTTGGGAGACCACTCTCTCCCGCCTTCGCATTGGTCACACTCGTCTTACTCATGGGTATCTCATGGAGAGGCACCCTGTTCCTCTCTGTGAGCAGTGTCAAGTTCCAGTATCGATTAGCCACATTCTGTTAGACTGCCCTCTCTATCAACGAGCACGCAGAATTTACCTCCAACGTCGTCTTCGTTCTACTACTCTCTCTTTACCTTCCCTTCTTGCTGATGGACCCTCCTTTAATCCTGACTCTCTCATTGACTTCTTGACAACGACTGATTTACTCCACAAACTCTGATGATACTTTTTGCACTCCCCTCAGCCCTTTCTAGTTCAGTCTCTTGCTGCCCTTTACCCTTTCACCATCCACTACCCCGCTGTTATCCGTAATCTATTACTCATCCATCTCCCTTTTGCCACCTGATGCCCTCGCTTCCTTCCTGCCCTGCAGCGCTGTATAGTCCTTGTGGCTTAGTGCTTCTTTTTTATTATAATAATAATAATCTGTTCCAATTCTGAACTTCAGATGGTCTGTTCTTCCAATCTTACAAGGTTGCGATCATTTCCATCTCGTTGAATCTGTAGTATCCTTCGCTCCATAAGTATCAAAGGAAATATACCGACAAGTATTTGAATAAGATAATATGAAATTTCTAGCATTTACTGAGAGACTTTATCAATCCATTGATAAAGTCCCAGATTTACGAAGCGTCTCGGTAAATATCATAAATTTCATATTAGTCTTATTAACATATCTTCCATTCTAGTTTTCTCTCTTTGGTGAAAGCTGGCGACTTGTTGAAGGTGAATTTTGTGGAACATAAGAAAGAAGGAACACTGCAACAGGCCTACTGACCCATGCGGAGCAGTTCCATGTCCCCCCCCCCCCGGATTAGACCAATGACCCCCCCCCCCCCGGATTATCCCAATGACCCACCCAGTCTGGTCATTCCCACTCAAGGATGGAGCACTGTACCAGACCCAGCAGCACAAGCTAGTCAGGTCCAACTCTCACCCACCCACACCCACTCATGTATTTATCTAACCTATTTTTAAAACTACACAACGTTTAAGCCTCAATAACTGTACTCGGGAGTTTGTTCCACTCATCCACAACTCTATTACCAAACCAGTACTTTCCTATATCCTTCCTGAATCTGAATTTTTCCAACTTGAAACCATTGCCGCGAGTCCTGTCTTGGCTGGAAATTTTCAGCACACTATTTACATCCCCTTCATTTATTCCTGTTATATGTGGCATGATTATTTAACTGTCCAACATTTAGAACTTTGCATTTCTCCATATTAAACTGCATCTGCCACTTCTCCGACCATTGCGTCAGTCTATTCAAATCATCATGGAGTGCTCTAATGTCCTCATGAGTTAGACGGCCTATTTTGGTGTCATCAACAAATTTGCATATAACATGTATTGGAAGTACTCCCCAGTCCAATGGTCAGCCTTCTTCATATTGGGCAAGTAGTAGACTACCCTTCTGATGTGGCCAATACGTTTTCTGTGGGCTTCTCCTCTATCTCAAGTGTAGGACATTCCAGGTCTCTTATCCCATTGTGGAGGACTTTGGGAAGTCTTGTGATTTTTCTCTGCTTCTCTCTCCCCATTGCTCCGAGGGAAGGGTGGAGACCATTACTACAAGTTACAGCACCTTTCCTCGCTATCATGCTTTTATTGGCCATATTTAATGGTGTCTGGACAGGTTGGGTGATGTGGTTTTGGCTTTACCCAAGTCAGGCCAGAACTCCAGGGAAGCTGTGAACTAAAGCCCGAGCTCTCTGACGAGCTGTATAAGTTGTTTGAGAGGATGTTGAATTTTCGATTAGTATGGTACTTGGAGACGAAAACCTACATCGCTTTAGTGCATATAGGCTTCTCTAAGTTCAGGTCGATGACTGATCCCTTGGTTCAGCTGACTGGTGACATTCGGGTGGATTTCTCCAGATGCCTTCACGTTTTGGTTTTCTTCTTCAACTTGCAGAAACCCTGTGACACAAAATGGAGGTTTGGCTTACTTCTCCGTCTCCAGACTCTAGGACTGTGGGCCGTCTTTTCCTGTTTCTAGAACAGTTTACGTAGATCATTCAAGGTGGTTCGTAAGGCTTGCAGTAGTGGGGGTCCTGCATTACAGCATTTGGAACATCACATGTTTTACTATTATAATCATGAATGGTGTGGTCATTGTTATTCCTAATGTCAAAGTCTCCTTGCATTTGGACGATCTTGCAGTGTACGATTCATGTGTCTACTCCTGGGATGGCCTCTCACTGGCATCATGTGGCAGTGAACATCACGAAGTGGACTGTTTCTGATGGCATCTGGTCGTCCACTAGGTAGACGGTGGCTGTTTATTTAATCAGGCCTTGGTTTCGACAGCATGTTCCTAATGTGCGCTGCATGGTGTGGGCCTCCCATATGAGCTGCACATGACATTCTGGGGGATCTTTGATCATCGCCTGACGTGAGCATCTCATAGAAAAAAGCTCAGTGAATGCAGTCTAAGGGCGTTAGTTAAATTTACGGTGCTTTTCCTCCACCAAATTGGGGGTGGATTGGTGGACTATGCTTTGCTTGTATGTGGTTTGCTGTTCCATTCTGAGGTATGGCTGCTAGATCTACTTCTTGGCCTGCTCTTCTCTTCTACACTTGTTCTAATCTGTCCGTTACTTAGGACGGTTACATTCTATAATTGCTTTATTGAGTGTCTCTATTTTGAGTTTGGGGATTTCCCCCCGAATCTTTACTAAGAGCTAGACCTGCGCAACCTGTTTCAGGTTTGGCATAGACCTGGCATCCCAGCTTATGCTGTGCAAGTGGGTGGGGCCCGCTAGCGGAAGTTGGTCAAAGCAGGTTGAAGGACTGAATACCTCAAAATTACCTCCAGCATAATAGTCGCCTCTGCCTACCTGGAGGGCATTCCGGGGATCAACGCCTCCGCGGCCCGGTCCACGACCAGGCCTCCCGGTGGATCAGAGACTGATCAACGAGGCTGTTACTGCTGGCCGCACGCAGTCCAACGTACGAACCACAGCCCGGCTGATCCGGCACCGTCTTTAGGTATCTGTCCAGCTCCCCCTTGAAGACAACCAGGGGTCTTCCCGTAATGCCCCTTATTACCGGTGGGAGGCTGTTGAACAGTCTTGGACCCCGGACACTTATTGCGTTTTCTCCTAGTGTACCAGTTACGCCCCTACTTTTTACTGGGGGTATGTTGCATCGCCTGCCAAGTCTCTTGCTTTCGTATGGAGTGATTGCTGTGTACATATTAGGGACCAGTCCCTCCAGAATCTTCCAGGTATAGATTATGATATCTCTCTCTCGCCTGGAGGTTACCTGGAGGTTATTCCGGGGATCTAGAGAGTACAAGTGAAGTGCTACCAGGTGCTCCCAGTAGTTAAGGTGTTTGATGGAGCTTATACGTGCAGTAAAGGTTCTATGTACATTCTCGAGTTCTGCAATTTCACCTGCCTTGAATGGGGATGTTAATGTACAGCACACTCAAGTAAAGGAGCAGTTGTACAGGCGAAACATTTCGGCAAAAGCATAACCAAGTGTTGTATATATCTTTTTCATAGAGGCGTCCTTTGTCGTTTGGTGTTCGAATGCAGGAAGTGAACCGGGATCACTAAGCGATAACCTTGGCTAATTTCTTGGAACGTGAAATGTTCATACTTAAAGGATAAAAATCTATACAAACAAGTCAATGACCGAGGGTAGTGTTGGCACCGCTGTGATTTCGGTGAGGTCTCTTATTGAGCACAGTTACCAAGCGAGTCTTCCTAGTGTACTGTAGAACTCTACGTAATCCTAATCCTCGCTACTCGTCTCCTGATAACTGGCTTATTTGGATCTCAGTTCACCGTTTACTAAGATTCCCAGTGTGCTTTTTTTGCCCTGGCCAAGTATATTTTTGTCTACTCTGTGGTTAAAACAATCCAGCACTGGTTACCCCGTCTCCGCGCGGGACACATGGATGTGGATGTAGATTTCTTTTGGTGCTCGGCCATGTTGTGTCCTGGAAAATAAATGGGAAGATTCTGAGGCAACAGCTGCTGTAATAAAGTTTTAGGAGAGTCGACATTAACAGTTTAATGGGCTTTCTAACTAATGCTGGTTATTTTAACTTGGTGTGATAGTATTTATGTGTGTTGTGTGTTTTATTCATGCAATAGTTTGTATATTTTGTCTTTTCTTTGTCATATATGTTGTATATTTTTATTGTCAAGAGCGCTAAATGATCTACACTCTTAACGCACTGTTCAGATTTAAAAACTACGTACATGAACGCTTATCTTAGATTTACTAAATGTGCATATGTTGCAGAAGTTATTCGGTTGAGATATGCTTAGTGCTGTGCTCGCCCTTAGGCCCTTCTCTTTACCCTTCCACAATTTTTATAACCTTACATTTGCTTGGGTTTAATTCCAACAGCCACTTGTTAATCATGCAGCTTGACCATGCAAAATAACGCCAATGAAAAGCAAGGGCACGATGAATGCACTAAAAGAAGAAAACTCTAAATATATGGGGACACGACTCTCCAACATCCTTACATGATGCATAAGGGAAAGTACCAACAGACTTCTTGCTGTCTTCAAGAGGGAAGTTGATGATAAATTCTGCAAGTTCCTGATCAGTCGGACTGTGGTGCATGCATTGGTATGTGAATATGACACAAAATGCGGTTTATGACATTTATTGAGAAGAAATATCTTCCCAGTAAATGCCATAAACCACATATTGTGTCTTTTCCACATGCTTGTCAGTAAAGTTTACCATTAGTATACATACATCGGTCTGCATGTGGTTGGCACTAACAGTCTGGTCGATTAGGCCAGCAATCTGGAGACATGATCACTTAAATTTCTAGTTTCCAGTTGTCGTGTGTATGCGCGCGTGCGTGTGCGTGTGTGTGTGTGTGTGTGTGTGTGTGTGTGTGTGTGTGTGTGTGTGTGTGTGTGTGTGTGTACGTGCGTGCGTGCGTGTTTGTGTGCGCGTGCGTGCGAAAGCTCGCACGTACATGTACATGTGAATGTGTACGCGCTTGTACGCGATGTTCAACCCCACACAGCTCTGGAAATTATCACGTAAACAACGTGACAGGAAACATCTGGTGTAGTGATGTCATGAGCAGACTGTAAACAGCGGGCAGAGCAAAAAAGAAGGGAGAGGAAGGGCAAAGCAGGGCAAGACAACGAGAGCAGGAAAATATGGGCAGAAAGGAAGGGAATAATTTATTTTAAATAGACCAAGGCCTAGGCCATAACAAGGTAAAATTACTCAATAAAACTTAACGGAAGTAGTTTGGAATGCAGTAAGCTCTACCATATAGCTGTAAAGGGTACGATTTTTGTAAATACGTTTGAAAAAACTCCTCCGGAACTTCAGAATGATCACTATTCAATTATGGATGCACTTTTTTGAGTCATAACTATTTCATCAATTGATTAACATTTATTCATGTTAATAATCACAGAGGTCATTTTTTTTTCTCGCCCTTATTGTACATGCTCTGTTAAACTAAGGAATTATGTACTTATCGGTCAGGCTGACTTATATTTCGTCTTGTACATCCCTATATTTTTCAGTCATCTTTGTTATCGAGTAAGTGGAGTGCACTATGGTTATTGGCAATGATTGTGTAAGTATTTGAGGGTAAACTTGGGTAGGACTTGGAGGGAGGGGTGGGATGGATGGGGAAAGTGGATTGGGTGGTTGGGAGTCGGTATGTTTGTAGTAGGAAGAGGTGAAGATTTTTTTTTTTTTTAAGTCAAACTGGATACATGTGTGCTGCTACCCTAGTCTATACGACAGTTACATAGCAGGAACCAAGGCTACCTATGTTTTCCTGTTATATTTCATCACGCAGGTTATGCTACATACATACATAGTCTTAGAATCTGAGATAGGATATTTCAGTAGGACAATGAAGGTATTGTCAAGTATTCCATTAAAGGTTCATTAGCTATGGGAACTTCAAAGGAAGGAAAGGGAAGGGTGGGAAAAACAGATTAGTGAAGTACATGGGCTGAGAGGGAAGCTGAAAGGAACAGTTGAGGTCATGGTGAGGGAAGATGGTGAAGAGAAGCTAGGGAAGATTTAGGAGGAGATTCAAGGGGTATCAGATATTGGCTGATTTCTTTAACGACCTTTGGAATGAGTAGGGTTCTCCCTGGATAAAAGATTTATACCCCTCTCCCTCCTCGTCTATTTTTTCTCCTTTATAAAAAATAATTGTTCATGTGTTCCATCATCCTTGAAAAATACGGAATGAGATCTGTGCTGTGTATAATCTTGTCTCAGCACCATGGTCTTCTCTCTGGTTTTCAAAGAGACTCCCCATATGATGGCTTAATTCAGTAATGTGTGCTCCACTCCGCAATAATCGAACAACTTCCGATCCCCCGCACATCGTTTCACTGTATTTCCCATGGTGAATCTTCGACTCCATCTGCCACCCTCGAGACACAGCAGACCATTACTGTACGAGCTAGAATCTCACTTTCTGTCTCTCTCTCTCTCTCTCTCTCTCTCTCTCTCTCTCTCTCTCTCTCTCTCTCTCTCTCTCTCTCTCTCTCTCTCTCTCTCTCTCTCTTTCTCTCTCTCTCTCTCTCTTTCTCTCTCTCTCTCTCTCACTCTCACTCTCACTCTCACTCTCCCTCACTCTCGCTGTCAACAATAGTTTTTACAGGGTTGGTTGAAGATTCCGTAGTATTATTTAAAACCAAAGAGCTGTTGCCTGCTTCAGTTCATTGGGAAGGCTTACCTAGCATTACCTTTAAGTTTTATTGCTACAAATAGGGAACAGAATGAAACTGGAGCTCGGTGTGGGCTAGTATTTCATCGATGTTGTTATGCTTTGCGAATATGTTCCGGACTTGAGCTATTTTAGGAATGAATGATCTCATAGAAAGTGATGTTTTTGAGCAGTATACACCCAGAGGGTGATTGTTTTTTGTTCCCCTTGCTCCTCCCTTTTCCCCTCTCTCTCTCTCTCTCTCTCTCTCTCTCTCTCTCTCTCTCTCTCTCTCTCTCTCTCTCTCTCTCTCTCTCTCTCTCTCTCTCTCTCTGCCTGTCATTCACTCACTACCTGTGCTACAAAATAAATAGTGATACCTGTCATGTAGCATTTTCTGATATGTGCTGTTAGCGCTCTCTGTCAAACGTTCAAATTTTATTTTCCTTGTCTTTTCTCTAAAAGGCTGTTATACCTATAACTGGTTAAGTGTGTTTTGCTCTCGAAGCCTGGCATAGGTCAAAATTCATTCTTTATTAACTTGACTCACGAAATCGTAATGACACGATTGCAAACAAACCATACCACGGGTAGGGATAGAACCCGCGAACAGAGACTCTCTGATCGCGGGTTCTAGCCCCACCTGTGGTATGTTTTTTTTTTTCAATCTTTATTACCTGGTCACAATTGGCTGTTGGTGTCAGCGGAACACAGGCGTTCTTAAGCCATCACAACTTTGCTTATATGTCTGTGGTTGCACTAAGTAGTCCAGTTTCCTCTTGAAAACATGAACCTTTGTTCCCTTTCACGCTACATCTTTCACTCCCTCTCCAATCATTTTTTTTCTTCCCTTCTTTCTTTCTTCCCTTCACACTCCCTTCATAACAGCAAACTCCAGACCGCTTGCATGAGCGCTGGTTCCGTACCCCAGAGCCAAGGGACTCTAGAATTAGGCCAGGGTGTTCGTCCCCTCTCCCAACTAATTAAGTTTGATGTTTGACTGCCGTAATCAGTAATTTGCGTTCATAATTGCCTCTTTATTCTCAGTTCGCCTCACGGAACTGAGGGCCATTTTTTTATTCTCCGAGTTTGAATGACTGTTTTCATTCGCTCAGATTTGTTCACTAGTTGCGAGTCGTTCCTGCCTCTTTAATATCTAATTCTAATTTTTCTGGGGATAAATTACACTTCTTCTGTCCTTTCGTCAGTGTTTCAAGTAATTTTATTACTTGTCTAATGTCATTACTTGCTTTCATTCACCACTTTCTTCAAGACTTTTAATTACGTGTCCGTTTAGCGCTACCGGACCTTCGTTGTCTTCTTACTGAATGTTGGACAGTTGCTGAATGGTCAAAACTAGCTTCTTGCACTTATTTCCGAGTTCATGGCAAGAAGATGCCGACCAGAGTACAGAAGTCAGGTCTACCCTGAAGTAATTCCTGGGATTCCAAAGAAAGATTCAGAATTGAGGCATTGAAGTGGGTAGAGAATAGCCAGATTTCAAATCGATGTCTTCATAAAATTACCCTATTTTCCCCTCACCTCAAAAATATGTATATTTTAGAATGACGTATATTTTAATGGCAGTGTCACTTGATAATACAAGGAGAGATAGATGACTGTGGCAAGGAGAGACGACAACTATGGCAAGGAGAGTTGACATCTTTGGCAACAAGGAGAGACGACGACTGTAGCAATGATGAGACGACGATTGTGGCAAAGGAGAGACGACGACTGTGTCAATGAGGAGAGACGACTATTGTGGCAACAAGGAGAGACAACAACTGTGGCAACAAGGAGAGACAACTGTGGCAACAAGGAGACAACTCTGGCAACAAGGAGAGACAACAACTCTGGCAACAAGGAGAGACAACTACTGTGGCAACAAGGAGAGACAACTACTGTGGCAACAAGGAGAGACAACTACTGTGGCAACAAGGAGAGACAACTACTGTGGCAACAAGGAGAGACAACTACTGTGGCAACAAGGAGAGACAACTACTGTGGCAACAAGGAGAGACAACTACTGTGGCAACAAGGAGAGACAACTACTGTGGCAACAAGGAGAGACAACTACTGTGGCAACAAGGAGAGAACTACTGTGGCAACAAGGAGAGATAACTACTGTGGCAACAAGTAGAGACGACAACTGTGGCAACAAGGAGAGACGACTGTGGCAACAAGGAGATGCAGCTTGTGCGGCAACAGCGAGATACAGCTTGTGTGGCAACAAGGAGATATGGCTAGTGTGGCAAAAAAGAGATATGGCTAGTGTGCCAACAAGGAGATACGGCTAGCGTGGCAACAAGGAGATATGGCTAGTGTGGCAACAAAGAAATATGGCTAGTGTGACAACAAGGAGATATGGCTAGTGTGGCAACAAGGAGATGCGGCTTCTGTGGCAACAAAGACATACGGCTTGTGTGGTAACAGAGATACGGCTAGTATGGCAACATGTCAACAAGTGGACATCAAGACATGTATTACGGAAGCTTATTATTGTAGTTTACTGTAATAGTTTCTCACACAGTTCATCTTAATCAAGTTCTCCTCAGTCAACAGTGATTTATTATCTCGAATAATCTTGTTCTACGATTCGCTTTTATAGTAATTTCTGGTTGACTTTCTTCTTAGTTTGTAGAGATAGAATGGTGATGAATCCAGCCTCGCTTGTATAAATTTTGGTAAATGAAAATGGAAATTTTATTGCCTTTGTAGCAAAATTTGGATTTTTTTTTTCATTTTGCAACTCAAGGTATACAGTCCTAGCTGACATCAGTGACATATAGAAGGCCGCTTATTATACAGAACATTTCGGGCAAATTAGGTCATTTTTGTCCCGGGATGCGACCTACACCAGTTGACTAACACCCACCTGGGTACCTGTTTTACTCATGGGTGAATATGGACAACCGGTGTAAGGAAATGCGCCCAGTGTTTCCACCCCTTACCGAGAATCGAACCCGGACCCTCATTGTGTGAAGCGAGAGCTTTTGCCACCAGGCCACGGACCACGAGCCACTGTTCTTTCATTCCCGGGTGCCCGTAAACCTGCCTTGTATAATCATATATATTAATAGAACCCAATAGGTTGGTTATGGCATGCTATTGAAAAATACGTTTCGGCTGCCACGGACTGTATTAATTAATATACTCTTTGATGGACCGAACGTTTTATCAGTAAATTGCTATAAACCGCATATTGTCTTATTAACATATTTTTTTTATTAACTAATCGGCCGTTTCCCACCGAGGCAGAGTGACCTGAAAAAGAAGATACTTCATCATTCACTTCATCACTGTCTTGCCAGAGGCGCGCCTAAACTTCAAGAACGCAGGCACTGTACTACCCAACTCCAGGACTCAGTTCGGCTCAGCGGTTTTCCAGAATCCCTTCATAAATGTTACTTTACTCACACTCCAACAGCACGTTAAGTCATAAAAACCATTTGTCTCCACTCGCTCCTATCTAACACGCTCACGCACGTTTGCTGGAAGTCCAAGGCCCTCCCACACACAAACCTCCTTTACCCCCCTGTTAGTATATAATGGCACTGATGTACATGTGATAGTATATTAGTTTTGTTTGTGCTAGTAGTTATTAGTTTTGGTACCTGGGATGTCTGTGTTTTGCGGTTAACTGCTAAGAGTTTTGGTACCTGGGATGTCTGTGTTTTGCGGTTAACTGCTAAGAGTGAGTGATCTGCCACGTCAGAATACGTATATCTTCAAACTTCCCAGCTACTTTACTCTCTTTATAACACTGAAGCTTTGTCATCTTTCTTTGCGGCAAAATACTTAGCTCGCATTTCATCGCCTCCCATTACTTGTTGATGGTTCCTGAGGGTCATGGCCCCCACGGCCCGATCCCGGACCGGGCCTTCTGGTTGACTACCTGCTCAGTCTAGCTGTAAGGTGCTGGTAGATCAGAAACTAGCTGATCAGGAACCGCTTTGAGTAACATGTCAGGCTCCCTCTTCAAAACAGGTGTTTGGAGCACGATAGTGCAATGTTGTATAACAAGCATGGAACACCAACATGATATTGCGAGTTTTCCGTGACAAGCATGCAAGAGTCGCACGATATTGTCTGTGTTCCACGACAAGCATACAACAATAACATAATACATCCAGTCTTCAATTATCCTTTGCAGGTGACGTCCGTTATTTATACTTTTCTGCATTGCATCGAAATTGCTCTATAATGCAATTTTCAGTTTCATTGAAGAGCAGTTAGGTTAGCATAATGCCTTGCAACTCTGCATGGCGCTGCTAACTAATGACAAGATGCAACACCTTGCACAGTGTCGTGATCAAGCTGTAACTTATTACCTTGTGAACACAGGTTGCTGAGTGAGGGGGAGCGGCGAACCTTACCTTATTAATACATTTATATGGAAGCGCTAAGTCTGTAAGGTCATGCAGAGTCTGGGGATCAAGAGGTAATGAGGTTTGATCCTAGGAAGGAAACATTACCTCCAATTCCTTGGATCAAGCTTCCTTCAGATAGAATGACTTGAAGGGTGCCTAATCTGTAGTGGAAAACTCGGAGGGAGGGGGAATAAAGGTTTTTGTGTGCGAGGGGTTTGGACATCCAACAAGTGTGTGTGAGCGTGTTAGGAGTAAGCAGAGACAAATGGTTTTTATGACTTGACGTGCTGTTGGAGTGTGAGCAAGGGAACATCTATGAATTGATTCAGGGAGACTGGTTAGCCGGACTTAAGTTCTGGAGGTGGGAGGTACAGTGCCTGCGTTCTGAAGTAGAGTTGGGAATATTGCAGTTTGGAGGGGCATCTGAGCTGTAGTGTCGGCGCCTCTCTGGCAAGACAGTGAAAGAGTGAGTGATGGTGATAGTGTTTCTTCTTTATCGGGTTACCCTGTCTATTTTACCCTATTATTTTATTGAAAAGAAGTAGCAAAGAAAGGCATCAGTGTAATGGGAAACTACAAGGAGCTCGTCGTGATATTACCAGGACCTGCACCAGGATCAGTGCTCCCAATATTCGTGCTTAATACCATGAGGTGGACGATAGTGCTTGTACTTGGGTGGGAATGTTGCGGTTTGGAAGAAGATTTGAAATGTGATATCCTCATTCTCTCATCCACTCCAACACACAAAATACAAACACACACAGAGGGGTTCTACTTCACTTATTGCACTCAGTTACACCAACACAACACTGTCAGGCCAAGTAATTTGGTTGCCATCATAGCCCAAGTAGCTAATACAGTCTTGCTTCAAGATAAGTTAGGTCACCTGTAGCATATTCTAACTTGCTCTGCTTATTTTAAGGTAACATGCTCTACATATGTTAAGGTAACTGCGCCTTTACTGTGACAGCCAGTTCTCTGTTGGATTCCTCTATCTTATTTACGCAGCCAGACATACAAAGTAACCTAATCAAAATTCGCATTTAACATTATCGACGGTGAACATTATTGATGAGTGTGTCACGGAGAATATCTTATGCAGCCCTGTCGGTATGGAGCTATGTCAGAACCTAAGTTCTGCAGTACTTTCGACCTTACATCTCTCACTCTCACCACTATCGCTGTATATTGGAACCGTGGGTAATTCCTTTCTGTTTAGGGAGAGAGAGTTCAGGAAAAGCAATTTCCCGCGTAATTGTCTCTTAGAAGACCTGTTGGCTTCCAGAGATGGTAATAGCAATTTGCATATCCTTGGCGCCAGGGGTAAGCAAAGAACACAGTAGAGTAACTGGTGCAGGGGCAGGAAGAGAAAGAGGGAGAAGAAATTCTTTGTACCTTTTTAAGCTTCTAAACATGTTTAATGAGGTTTAGAGCTCCAGGACAGTGCTATACATTCAAAGACGGGCCTGACGTACATTGTATACAGAGTTCTTAAAGATTTCGTTAAGATTGTTGAAGTCTACGTGAGATATACTAGCCCGAATGGGTTGCCAAAATCTTAGGGTTTATGTGCTCTTCCGGCTATGCTTTAGGTGTGATCTTAATCCCTAGATACATTTCATTCATGTAAACCTGTGATTCCTCACCTCCCAGTCTATATTGTCTCTTTTTCACTAACCAAGTTTCATGCCCTTGCATTTGTTTGGATTGAATTTCAGCAGCCACTTGTTTGACCACCCGAAATATGTTCAAATCCTAAATCATGATAATAATGATATACAGTAATAACAAATTGATTAATAAGACACATGTGCAATACTCTGGTAACTTTATTAACGAAATGTTTCACCTGGACAGTAAACCTCTTAATTCTAATTCAGAAGTGACGAAAATCGGAGACAATAGAAGCAATGGAGGTTAAAGATGATTTGATCAATCCACTAGTCTTGAAGTAGTTATGATGTGGTGAAGAGTCCCTCATCCTTGGAAAGTGTCCAGCTCCATGGTTTCGATAAATGTCCTCAAGGAGGGAGAGCATCGAAGAGTTGGGGACCTTTTACATTCATCGAGTTTTCTCTTAGTGTACTCATAAAATATTTAAGCTAGTGTTTGTTTTCCTCTGTATACCAGGAACGTAGTTTAAGATGTATTTTGCACTATCTGCCAAGTCTCCTGTCATACGGAGTGATTTCGTTTTACAGGTTAGGGACCAATCCTTCCATGATTTTACAATGTAAATTATTATATACCTTTCTCGACTACGTTCCAAGATTACAGTTGAAGTAACTTCAAGCATTCCCAGTAATCCAGATGTTTCACTTAATGTATACGAACATTGAATGTTCTGTAGGTTGTCCAGCTCAGCAGTCTCGCCTGCCATGAAGAAGCCGTCAGTTTACAGCAGCATTCCAACCTGGAGAGAACAAATGACTTAAAGAGTATCATCACTGGCTCAGCATCACTTGTCTCATGTTTTATATATCACTGTTTTTATACCATCTGTGTATTTTTTTCCAAGCCCGCGGTGGGGAAAATGGGCTTAGTACTGATCCCTGGGGTTACATATAGGGCACCTGTCAGTTTCGGGTAATCAGCGCTCCTCACGGCCCGATTCCAGACCAATCCCCATGGTTGCGGACCTGATCGATCAGGCTGTTGGTGCCAGCTGCACGCAGATCAACATATGTGCCACAACCAGGCTAATCAGAAACCAAGTTGAGGAACTTACCAAGTTCCTTCTTTAAGACAGCTAGGAGTGTGTTGGTAATTCCCCTTACACCTGAAAGGCAGGTGTTGAGTCCTGATCCCTTTTCTCTTATTGCATTTTTCTCTTTGTGTAGTTATCGCTTCCCTGCTTTTCAGTGGAGGTAAGTTGCACAGCCTGGGAAGCCCCTTCTGATGCTGGGTCACCTTACCTTGGTGGCGATGTTTGAGCGTCTTAGCCTGACTGAGAACCCTCCACCACTTCCCGTCCATCCTTCGGCTTAAAAACTGAGATTCTCCATCCCTCCCCTCCATTCGCCTAAATTTGCTCACGCTCTTGATTGATGACATGGAACGATTTATGGACATGCATTATGGATTACGAAAAATTAAATTTGAATACTTTTACTTGCGTTGTGATTATGAGGTATGTAATATGTGAGTGACTTGGTCACGACAGTAGCAAGTTCGTGTTGATAATGTAAATTTGATAATGTTCGTAATGGAATACGTTTAAAGCGTTGAATAACAATAGAACAATAACCATTTGCGTAGGCGTTTCACTTTAGATGGATTGATTTTAGGGCGCAGGTTTGGTTTCCATCCCTCCATAATTTTCCAGATGTAGATTACGATATTTCGCACCTCCGTTCCTTAATCCAACTTGACACTTCTTTCCCTGCTGTAGTTTTCTTTTAGGTACTCTTTGAGCCAATGTATAATTTTTTTTTTTACCTCTGCTTTCTTTTCAAACTTGTAGATATGCTTTTGGTGGAGGACTGTGTAAAATACTGTCTTGCGGTTCAGAAAAATGCAGTTTTCCAATCCTTGCTACTTTATTTCAGTAATTGTATCTTAGAACTCCAACAGATTGTTCAGACAGGATCTTCCCTCTCAGAGCCCATGGTATTTTTTCACTGATGAAGATTCTCTCATCTCTAAGAGAACCAGCATCCTCCTGACAATCTTCTCCAGTACGTCACTGAGCTAGCCTGTAGTTTAGCGCTTCCTGTATGTCCCCAGTCTTAAATATTGGGTGGTTAAAGACACATGGGCAGTATAATGCGAGCCTTTGTTAACAACGTTTCACCCACTAGAAAGCCTCTAGCTATCCGTTAGTTGTCCTGTTCCTTGAGATTCCTTTTCTCTTTTGTTATTCATATTTATTTTCTGGATGAAAGGTCATAAGATCCTGTGACCTTGGCCACTTTATATTATCAGTATCGTTAGATCTTCCACTTTCATATTTTATCTAGCGAGGCTGATCAGTTATTGATCCTGTTACCTGGCATCATTTCTTGCTCTGTGATTACATCCCCTATTTTTAGTTCTACACATATCTTCCTAGGTACGACATGGTACCGTTCCTAGACGAGGGTGTGACAGCCAGTGACTCGACCTAACAGTAAATGTTGATATCCTCCCCACATTAGTGAAGTGGTCCCACCTGTTGTAGTCATAGCAAGTTACGATGCATCTGGTGAGGGAAGGGGGTGGAGATGACCACCTGGCGCAGGGGGGAGATAACCTTTTTTTTTTTTATCTTCGGACGCAGGCACATGAAGAAGAGGAGTGGGGATGGACATGTGGCGAGAAGGGGGTATTTTTTCCACAAAATTGGATACATCAGCAGTGTGCTGCTGCTACATATTTTATATAATAGTTACACAGTACGAGCAAAAATTAGCTTTGTTTTCCCTGTCACATTCCATCACACAGGATGGGCTTCATACATAGTGTTAGAATCTGTTAGCCTGATCTGGAAGATGAGGATATCATCAACTATTACATTAATGGTTCGTCAGCTACGGGATGTTTAAAGGTTTCGTTCCAGCAGATGGAGTTATCACTTTGGAATTACCATCTTTTAAACGAGATAAGTTAATTTTTTTTATGAGAATATCTCAAGATGTTTTACAACTTATCTGCAGCACATCATCTAACATTTCTAGCCGCTATTCCTATCAGTAAAAATAACTAGCCTGTACACTGGAGCTGTAAGTGTGAGTATGGATGGCAGTGTATATGTTACCGTGTCCCAGAATACAAGGCACTCTATGGTATAACATTAGATTTTAAAGATTTTAAACAGAGAAATGTTTGCTGGTACTGGAACGACATTTGCGTTTGATGGAAACAGCCTCTATTTCCTTGATCATACCTGCAAGTGTTATCGAGGAAGGCATTATCTGAAAATTATAGACATTGAACTAAAATTTGTTCCCACATTTTGCACAGCGGAATGTGGGTATTTAGTCGATGTATTTCGCTGATATCTTCACATGAAAAGGTTAAAATGCTCCATCAGTAGCCGGGTACAAGTGACAGGATAAACCCCCCTAACATATGCTATGACACCTTGTTTAAACGCACGATGACATTATTAAATTCGTCCCTTGGGCAAAATTAAATAAATTCTCTCAACCCCCCCCTTACTAGTCTCTTCTCTGTTATTGCTCCTCATTTACTTGAGAAATTCTGGCATCCTCCCTCCTTTTCCAAAAATCTTCCTGTTTTCTCGTCCACCCCCTCCTCTTCCTCTATCTTCCAGCTCCTCTTCCTGGTCTTCCCCTATCTCCCAGCTCATTTTCCTTCTCTTCCTCTATCTCCCAGCTCCTTTTCCTGCTCTTCCTCTATCTTCCAGCTCCTCTTCCTGCTGTTTCTCTATCTTCCAGTACCTCTTCCTCTTCGTCTTGCTCCCCATCTATGTCCCAGCCTCCTCTCACCATCGCCTCCTCCTCTGTTTCCTCTATCTCTTATAATTTCTGTTGTCCCCTCTGTGTAATGATGGAGATATCTTTATAACATTTCAGTTTCTCCTGTTAGGGAATTAGGTCATATTGAGTAGTGGTGATTCCCAAGTAATGATAACTTCATCTCTGCTAGAAGGAAGCCATTGATTCTACTGTAGTTGTTGAGCCTTTAATGAAATGCCTGAGGATATCCTCTTTGCCCTTCTGAAGTCTCCCAGCTTAGGCTGACATATTTCAACACTATGTAACCCATCTTATGTGATGGAATACAACAGAGGAAAAACTCTAGCTTATGTTTTCATTATATAACTAGCATATAGAATAGGGTAGCAGCACACTGCTGATATATCCAGTTTTGTTTAATAAAAACGCCGCCTCTCTCCTTTCGTCAACCTGCTCCTCTTGTCCGTTTCACCCTTTCTTTTCACTCCCTGTTTATCCCAGCTCTTCCTCTCTAAAAATAACCACCACTTCTCCCCCTCCCATAATGGGACCCAACATCAGCGACCCATGACCACAAGCTGGAGATGCTCCCACTTTTTCTCTTCCTCAACCTCTACCCCTCACCCTGAGTGGATGATGGGGACTCCCTCACCCTACCTGGGTGAGGATGGGGCTCCCTCACCTTGGCTTAGTGATGGTGGAGCTCCATCACCTTGGCATGGTGATGGTGGGGCTCCATCACCCTGGCTTGGTGATGGGGAACTCCCTCACCCTGCCTTGGTAATGGGGTGGGGAGGTTCCTTCACCCTGCCTGGGAACGCTGTGACCTGAAATAAACGTCCCGGTGTTGCTTAATGTATCGTTCAGCGAGCCACTGATGGGTGAGCATAAGTAGTGGAAAAGTGAACACGAAGTGAATTAAATATTTGAGACACTGACATACATCACTAAATTAAAATTGAACTTTACGAAATTAATATAAAATTTCGTGAAAGTGATGTTGAACTTGACGTAATGGATAATGAACCTCGCTAATTTGACACTTAATCGTATGAAATTGACATAGAATTATAAGAAATGAACGTAAAAAGCGTGAAAATTACATATTTCACGATATATTTAAAACACCTCATTTAATTTTAACAGTTCACGAAAATTACATAGTTCACGAAATGAACACTGAACTTCAAAAATCGGATGCTGAAATTGGAGAGTTGGGCACTGAACCTCAGGAATGGAAGACTGTGCATCTTAGATTGATGCCTGAACCTTGCGCTCATCCACGGACTAACAGGAAACGTATAATAACTTAGTGGTGTAAATCGCATCATCGGTGGAGGCGCAGAGGCAAGGTTCGTACTTATAAAACCCAAGTTCACATGCAAGACCTTCAAGGAGGATTGGAAAGGTTCAGAGAATGACCTTCACACTTATGACTCGAGCTGAAGGACAAGATACCATAGGAAGAGTCAAACATTGAAGTATGTTTATTGGCCTTTGATAAGCAGGTTCTATTCTCACTCGTCCATTCCAACTATTAACCCTAATTTTTAAAGGGGTGGATCTGTAAGCCAGCGGAGGCCTCAGTCAGATGACCAAAAGCTCCAGCTGTAGGTCATCATATGACTAAGACTCGCTTCGAGAAACACTTGTCTTGTTTCCTGACCAGCCTTACCTAACCTAACATCGCAAGTATATTCAATCTTGTATCCTTCAAACCTTATGTATTGTATACTCCAGCATCTTTATACCATCAGTGTATCCTTTAATCTTTGTGTTTCATATTACATATACCTTTATTCAATCTGGGTTAAATCCAGGTAACAAAAAAAAAAAATGCTGGTATTGCACAGGAACCATTACATCAGTGACCTAATACTTAAGTACTTATTTTTAAATGCTAGGCGAGTAGGAGGAGCAGGTGAAGGTAGAGCAGTGCCACACACTTGTAAGGAGGTTATGGAAGATAAATAAAATACCTTAAAGTGAACATCGATCTTTTTGCTCTCTTTGCTGAGAGTCCACGAATATGACAGCTGTTTTGAATCTTCCCGTCTCATGAGCAAAAAACAAACCTGTATCTCATACAACATACCTGCATTTCGTACAACATACCTGCATTTCGTACAAAATACCTGCATCTCAAGAAACATATCTACTTTGAGGAGTGTGCAGGTTCGAATCTTGCTGTGGACTGAGATACAATGTTGGTAAATAATTTCGCCCGTTTGCGAATTGTTAAGCATTCCAAAATCTCCGGAAGTTCATTACATGTGGCAGGATTTGATGAAATAGCTTATCATAAGCCTGGTGCTCCGGGGTATGGGATATACCGCCTAGCTTCGGCTAGGCGCCCATACTTACCTGGAATCTAGCTGTGTGGCAAAAGTAGTGCGAAGTTTGATGCGATGTATGCAGATGCGAAATGATTTACAAACATTATCGCTATGTCCACGGCAGGATTCGAACCTGAAAACTCGGCATTAGAGTACACAGTACTCTATCCATTTTATTCATGAGTCTGGGATTGTAGATAAAATACTGTGTACTCTAATGCCGAGTTTGCATCGAATTCTGCTGTGGACATAGAGAATGTTTATATAAATAAATTTTATATATATATATATATATATATATATATATATATATATATATATATATATATAAATAAATATATATATATATATATATATATATATATATATATAGATTATGTATGTAATATGACACATGATATTTGTGTCCCAGAGTCCTTGTCAGGGATTTTTAATGTTTATTTATGTGGCAGCAATTATAGGTTTAGATGGTGTAAGACTACACTGTATTTGCCACTAACGAGCAGACACGCCTGCCCACCCCAGAACAATGGAAAATATTTTTGAGCGCAATAGTTGTGAAGTATATATCGTTGGGAAGTAAATTAAATTTGCAATACTGAAAGTATATTGTAGTTATTGTGCAGAGCCCTTGAGAAGGTGGGAATTTTAGAATTAAGGAAATATTATTTAGTTTACCTACCAATTACTGTTTTGGAAATGACAGTGAAGGGATGTCAGTCTCTATCTCTTTCGCTCTGTCTCTCTTTCTTTCTCTTTCTCTTTCTCTTATTATAGTGTTCTGACGTCCACAGCACGATTGGCTATAATCTGGATGTTCTTACTGAAGTGTCGTGCATCACGCGGTCACCGCTTTCCTGTGTGTGTGTGTGTGTGTGTGTGTGTGTGTGTGTGTGTGTGTGTGTGTGTGTGTGTGTGTGTGTACTCACCTAGTTGAGGTTGCGGGGGTCGAGTCCGAGCTCCTGGCCTGTGTGTGTGTGTGTGTGTGTGTGTGTATTGATATGTACTCGATATATGTTTGCTTAGGTCGAGTGTTAACTCCTGGTCCCTCCCCCTTCAACTACACTCGCCGCTATCAATACTTCCTGGCCTCTCAGATCATATATTAGCAACTTGCGATACTGTATGTCATGTTTGCTTCCGCCAGTTCCTTGTATAAGTCATTTTACTTACCACCCCGAGACAAAACTGTAAAGTATTTCCTAACATCCCATTTGCTCGCACTTCATTTCACATTCTGTCTTGTACCTCCACGGTGTCTCAGACTTCAATCAAACCGTTATAAACACTAAGCATGATATATCAGTTAGAGGGACGTAAAAATTACAGAGAGATATCAACAAAGTCAACCAATGGGCAAAAAAATTAGAAGAATAACGAACTCGAAACGAACACAAACACAACACAATCTTAAGAGAGCCAGAAGAACTTGTTAAAGACTTATCAACAATAATATCAGAGGACGTGTCATTCAGAGAAGAAAATACAAGACAAATGCAACAAAGGTCAGGAAAATAACTGGGTGGATTATGTGAACTTCAAGACAAGTCATGCCGATGATTGTACGTTTCATATCAGTTATAAAACTTCTTGAATATTGGTCTGCGTTCACAGCACATTGCAGGACAGGAGAGAGATATCAGAGCTGGAAAATGTATGGAAGTTGCTTAATGCCAGTATGGAATTAATGACACTGCTAAATTACTGGAAATGCCTCAGAGCACTTAGAATATAATCTATGAATGTAATAATACTTATAATTTAATAGTGCTGCAGTGCCATTAATGAGTGGGGTGTCTACCTGGAATTGATTTCCGGGGTCACCGCCCCTGGCGTCCGGTCCCAGACCAGGCCTCCCATTTGCTGATCTGATAGACCATGTTGTTGGTTCCAGCCGCATGCAATCCAGTGTATATACCACAGCCTTGCTGAGTCAGGAATGCATTAAGACCTGTTGAAAATTTTGGTCCACTGTTTTTCTTTGTAAGTATTTTGCACCGTCTCCCCAAGTCTCTTGCTTTCTTGTGGAGTGATTTCAGTGCAGGTTTGGTACTTCAAGCGCTCCTATTAGTTCAGATATTTAACTGACTTTATGCGACCATTGAAGGGTATCAGTACGTTTTCCATTTCTGTAAAATTTCCAGCTTAGAACAACCAGCCTATTATTTTCATTGTGGTTGCGATAATAACATTGTTGTGATCTTTGAATGCGAGAACCTCTGGCACTGTTACTACCAAGTCTCTCACACTGAGTGATTCTGTAGGGAATGATTCTGTAGTCTTCCCTCATGGAAAAATCTCTCCATGATGCAGTTTTGAAAAAAATATTCTTTGAAAAGTCTTAAGAGTAACGGTGCTGGAAGAACTTGTGTTCGAAAATCACAACAGTGTTATTGTCACAACTGCCAAGCGATAAGCTGCATAACAAACAGATGCCAAGCTGATGGTATTCGTAAAGGTGCTTATACACTCTATAATGAAATGTTATTGTATATTAATGGCCCAGTTTAAGGCCCTGAAATTGCCGACCTGAAGAATATACTGAGAACTTTCACTGTCTGTATGCCTAAATAAATGATATTAAGGTCCCTCCAACCGTGCTACCTGAAGTGCAGGCAAGAAAGATGCAGCATAATCTCTATCTGAAAAAATGAAGAAGGGACTGGTTCTGAATCTGAGCACTAATATTGCTTCCTTAGAGAGTAAGAGGCTCGGCAGACGATGCAAGCACAACCTTTGAAACACAGGGGTGCAACAGATACAATAAGAGATAAAAGTATAAGTGTAAAGGGCCTAACACTTTTTAATATTGTCTCTGGTATTTTTAATTTTGAAGGGTCTAGCTATCCAGATTCTCATTTCTTTTGCTCATCTTTTCCTCTGTTGAGTGATTTCCTCAGTTTTACCATAGCAGAGTAACTGAAAGTTTTCCTCGTTGAACATCATTTTGTTTTCTGTCCCAGAGGAAGATTCCGGTTCATATCAGCTTTGGAATTTCCTGTGTCCCTAAAGGATGCCACTCTCAGACACATTCTGATATCGAATGCAGAGGATGATACAATGCTATGATTTATGTTTCTATGTCGTATATAAGAATGAGAAAGGATTGGGGCAAGTATTGTGCTTGGGAAACAGTTTTTCACTGTGGCAGCCTCTGATTTAATGTTGCTCACTATTACTTTTTTGCATTTTTTGTTACGAAATTAAAAATCCATCTTCCCACTTTTCCATTTATTTCCTTTGCAAGCATCATGTGGATTCTTATACCATGATCGCATTTATCGAAGTCTTGAGAAATGTCTTCCTTCAGTACATCCAAGACTATGTCTATGTCTCAATGGTTCACTAGTTGCGAACAACAGGAGCCACCTACTCTAATCTCATGTTGCCCTGGGTTGTGTAAGTGTTGTGAATCCATGCGATTTGTGAGCTTCCGTCTTAAAACTCAAAGATTTTATTGCGAGACGCCAGAACTATTGGTCTGTATTGCTTTTGCAATTGTTTTGTTCCCAGCTTTGTGGAGTTGAGCTTAGGGCTTGTTGCAGTTCTTGATGAACATGGAGTTTTACGTTTCTGGAAAATGTGAAAGCCCTGGAAGATGTCGAGCCCCTGGAATATGTGGAGGTTCTAGAAGATGTAGAGCCCCTGGAAGACGTGGAGGTCCTTTAAGATGTGGATCCCTGGAATGTGTGGAGATCCTGGAAGATGTGGAGCCCCTGGAAGATGTGGAGCCCCTGGAAGACGTGGAGGTCCTGGAAGTGGTGGAGGTCTTGGAAGGATGAAGTCTGCTTGTCTAAAGTATTAATAGTCTCAACCATCCCTTTGCATAATGGCTGCTGACGTCACTTAAGAGTGGCTTCACCAGCAGCTGACGTTAAGCCTCCAGGGGCTGAGGACCAGCTGTTGTGGTGTATAAACATTGTTAGCCTTGCGCCCTCAAGATGACAGAGGTGCGTGTCCCGACATGGGTCCAGTTATTATTAGTATGGGCCCAGTTACTGTTAAACTATGTACCCAGTTACTCTTGAATTGCGTACCCAGTTACTGTTGAATTGTGTGCGCAGTTACTGTTAGATCGTGTACCCAGTTACTCTTAGTGCTTCCAGTAACTGTTAGGTGGTGGGCCCAGTTATTAGTTACTGTTAGTCTGTGGGCCTAGTTACTGTTAGACTGTATACCTACTTACTACTTGACTGCGTAGTAGACTACGCTGTTAACTGCATTATTTATATGTTTATTAGGGTCATTAATAAGGGCAATTTATACTGCGTTTGAGCGTGTACTTTGCGAGGGTGATTCTACCTTGAGAGGCTACCAGCTGTGGCTGCAATATTAAAGTAAGGATATCAAGTGACCATAGAAAGGCAGAAACAATTTCTTGAACGCTAAAGAAACTCAAGATTTTTTTATTTATGCGAGAAAGTTTGAGCTCTTTCAATCTTTAGTACTTTTAGTTGAAATATTTTTGTCACCAGCCACGGTTACCGATAGAATGGTCGGTGCCGTCCCCACCCTACTGCCATCCCCCTACTCCCCATGGCCCCTACTCCCCATATGGGGAGTAGGGGCCATGGTAGGGTGGGGCTGGCACCGACCATTCTAAGGATAACCGTGGCTGGTAACACATGAGGCGGGCCAAAACAGCATGGGTTCGACCTCTTGGCTAGTGCAGTGTTGTTATTGATCAATACCACTTGTTCCGTGGGTACAATAATATATATATATATATATATATATATATATATATATATATATATATATATATATATATATATATATATATTTTATATGAATATATATATATATATTATAAAAATCACAAATTTATAAATGCATCGATTATATAATTAAAAATGCTAAGCCGCAATAATTATTTTAAGCAAATAAAGGCATAATGAACGCAAAAAACCTCACGATTGTGACGGTATTTTTCTCAGAAAAGCAACTTGGTTCCTCAGCGCTTATTTCTTCTTTTATTGTGCTATTTGGTTCAATTAGCCGAGGGTAGCGTGATGAGGTGGCACATATAGTGAACTGATTGTGTTTGGGGAGGGAGGGGTCGGAGGTATGTGTACTCGCCTATTTATGGTTACAGGGGTCTATTCGCAGCTCCTGGCCTCCCTCTTTGCTGGTTGCTACTCGATTCACTCTATCTCCGCTCTAACAGCCTTGTCGTACCTATTCTTAAAATTTTGTGTATATCCTGCCTCCACTACATCACTTTCCCAATGGTTCCACTTCCTGACAACTCTAGTGCTGATGAAATACTTCCTGATATCCTTGTGACTCATCTAAGTTTTCAGCTTCCAGTTGTCACCCCCTTGTTCTTGTGTCCTGTCTCTGAAACATTATGTCCTTGTCCACCTTGTCAATTTCTCAGTATTTTATACGTCGTTATCCTTTCCTGCAGTGTCGTCATGTTGAGTAGCCTTAGCCTCTCCTCGTAGGACATACCTCTTAGCTACGGGACTAGTTTTATTGCAAACCTTTGCACTTTCTCTAACTTCTTGACGTTGACCAAGTGTGGGTTCCATACTGGTGCTGCGTACTCCAATATGAGCCTGATGTACACGGTGTATAGTGTCGTGAATGATTCCATACCTAGATGACTAAACGCTGTTCTTAGATTTGCTAGGCGCCCATATGCTGCAGCAGTTATTTGGTTGATGCGCACCTCAGGGAATGTGTTCTGTGTGATGCGCACCCCAGGATCATTTTCCTTGAGTGAGGTTTGCAGTCTTTGACCCCCGAGTGTGTACTCCATCTGCGATCTTCTTTGTCCTTCCCAGGCTTCATGACTTTGCACTTGCTGGGGTTCACTCCAAGAGCCAATTGTTGGACCAGGATTACAACCTGTCCAGATCCCTTTGTGGTCTTTCATGGTCCTTGTGTGTGTGTTTGTGTGTGCGCGCGTGTGTTTGTGTGAGAGAGAGATAAAGTGGGTATGTGTGTGTGTTGGAGTTGGAAATGTATGAGTAGTAGTTTGTGTGTGTGTGTGTGTGTGTGTGTGTGTTTGTGTATGGTTGTACCCACCTCTGGTTTCTGGTCTCTTTGAGTCCTATCACATGTACTCTTGAAACTATATAAGGAGTTCGTGTCCGCCACTGGCACCTCCAGTTTATTCATCTTACTGCTCTCAGACTGAAAACCTACTTCCTAACATCGTGACTTGTCAATGTTTTTACTTTTGTGCCTCATTGTACCTTCTTCAGTTGTAAAAAGTCTGTCCTTATAAGCTTTATCAGTTCCAATTAGTATTTTTGTGTTGGGAACGAGAAGGGTGGAGAGTGGCTTGTAAGTGTAGGGAAGGAGAAGGGGGGGTAGGAATGTTTTTTCAATTAATTTCATTAGGTACACGTTCTTTTTACTCAACACTTAAATTCTTCCAGCAGGTTGTGTAGTTCTTCCACGGGATATGACATTCCAGCAGGGCTAGAGTTTTTTTTTATTGCATTCTTACCCGGATGCTACCTCCAGCTGTCTGATAACCCACAGGTACCTATTTTTACTGATAGCTGGGCAGTGGCAATAGGGATGTAAGGAAGTTTGCCCAAAAGTTTGTCAGTGCCAGGGAATCAAACGTGCGAGTGAGAGCCGAGTTCTCTCTCCAGTGAGCTACGCAGCACTCCTGAATATAAGGGAGGAGTGTTGGCTGTGTCATGGGTCAGTATTGGGTCAATCCCCTTAGAACGCCTAATCGTTGTTTACCTACCCTTTACCGTAATTATAGACAGGTGCTAGAACCCGGGGAGAGTGAGATGGGGGTCACTCTGAGGGTCACGGAGATCATGGACCATCCACTGTTTGGAAGGAGACGAGGATATTGACGTACAAGAGTGGATTTTTGGCACGAGGTAGGTAGGAAATCAGTGATAGCGTTGCAAAGAGGGAAAAGACTACACAAACATAAACGCTGTTGAAGGAAACTGGATGTGAATCATCGTAAGACAAGAGTGCGAGGCTTGAGATAAAACTATATTTATTACATTACTGAAAACCTATGTCCGAGCGATGAACGAGTAAAAGTAATCTGTTTCCCAGTGAGGCCCCTATTTGAGCAATTGGGGTGTCTGTCTGGCATCTATGAGGCTGAGATCATCTAAATATGTTTTTTTTAGAAGCTTCTTTTTTTTCATTTATCATCTGACAACCTGGTGGAATGTAGGGTGGGTGGATGGTCAGCTTGTTACTTAGTTCAGCTGAAGACTCCTTGTTTGGCTGGCTGTCTGCCAAGCAAGCTGCTTGCCTAACTGGTTGGCTCCTATCTGGCCAGGTGAGTAGCAGCCTAGACAGCTGATTGGTCGTCTGTAGGCTCTCCAGCCCGCTGTCTCCCTCCATATCTCCTTGCTGCCTTACTGGCTGGCTCCCAGTGTGAATACCGTAATGCTCCTTGCATTATGGTGATGTTTTGGGCCAATTTCTCAATAGCGTCTGAGGGAAGTGGCAGGTGCAATGAGTCTTGTAGACTAGCAACAAACTATACTATGCAGCAGGACGTGTTTTTGGTCTCGTTCTTCAATAAAAGTTAAGTTTGAGAAGGTATTCTGTCGCTTGAGGATTAGGTAGACTTGTCTCCAGCAAGGTTACCTACTTTCTAATGATCCTGCCCCCCTCTCTGCCCATCTTTTTTGCATATTTACCAGTGTGTGTGATTTTAGCACTCTACTCCTCCGCTTCGTCTTGTGGTTGGAAAATTGTTCTTGTTATTTTTCTCCGCCTTTTCTTTTGTCATGAGTGAGGTAAAGTTCACGTTTGCCTTCATTACACAAGTAATATTCTGCCTCCTGATACTATTGCTTGACGAAATAAACGGTCACTGAATGCACCGTTGATCACCCTTGTTTACATTGGGCTCCCACACTCTTTCAAAGAGACTTCACTCACTTTCTCCCAGGGAGAACCCAACTCACTTCCGTATTGATTCTTCCAAAACGGATTACTTCAACGTCCCTTCAGAATATAAAACACACTTAAAAAGTGGAAGGAGAATGCAACAGACTTGAGAGTAACGGTGTTAGAAGACCTGAAGTTCAAGGAACAGTAGTGACACTTATCACAACTTCGAGGAAAACGTTGGGCTGGATCACAGGTCTCTTTAAGGTGGTGCCTTGCTTAGATCTAACCTAATTACTTCTCATTACGGAGGTGCATAATGGCCTCTACGAGTTTTATACTTCCCCAAGAGTAACATAATACTGGATAACAAGAAGTTTAAATAAGAGACGTGCTAGGGAATTGGTTGGCCCAGTGTGCTATTCAGACCAACAAAAATAAAGATCAGGATGTGCCTAGGGGTGCATATACCTCGCTCGTAGGGCACACTCACCCATAGGCACCTGCTTGCAGGTGTTCCTGCCACTCCGTGTAACGTGAGGCGTGCAGCTGTCTGTGCAGCGCATCCTGTTTGTAAACGGCCTCGGCCTTTACGCCTCAGTTGTCTTTGTATACAATTACCGGGGTATCTGTAGGGACCTCTTAAGTTTTTTTTTTTTTTTTTTTTGGCATTAAAGATTCAAAAAAAAATTATTCGAAGTGATGCAGGCTATTTTAACTGTAGTATTTATTCGTTGTTGTGTAATTACTCCCCAGAATGATTTTAACGAGCTTATCAGTGATTTAGAACTGCCGGAGAGCAAGGCCGAATTGCTGAAATTCCAGTTTTTTTTTTTTTCGTAATACTGTATATTTATGGCTTGCAAATGTTAATATTTAGGGTTGCATTTATTTTTTTTTATTTTCAAGTAATAATTCACTCTGTAGGTGAAAGAACGTTTTGTGATCCAAAAAACTTCTTAACATGGATCTCAGTCCCAGTTTTGTTTGTCTTTCCCAGTACATTGTTAAATATTCTGATCTTTAGAATAAACATGACCTGACTTTGGCTGTCACCTCACTTCTTCACCTTACCTGTCTTTCCTTTTTCTCTCACTCGCATCTTGATAATGGTCCAGACGGACTAACATGTTGTCTAACGTTTCCTCTATAATTGGTGAGTTAATTAGAAATTTGTTAGTATTTACTCCTTTGTTATTTTGCTTTAATTTCCATTGTTAAATGTTCCTGTTAATGGAAACTAGATGTAATAAGACAGTGCACTGCTTTCTGACAGTTCAAAGACGTTTTGTGGTCCTGAGAGAGAGAGAGAGAGAGAGAAATACATAGTCGCAGCACATACACACTATGCAGACACACATACGGATAGAAATATACACACACACCTAGATATTCATAAGGTCTTAGGAATGGAATTTGAAAGTGGGTAGGCAGACAGGAAACAATACAGATACCATGGAAACTGACGTAGTGACAGATCCAGTAAACAAGGCACAGTTGTTGCCAAAAAGAGAGAAGAAAAATCCACAGAGAAGGAGACAGTAAGTGTTGACGTATTTCAAATGTCTTGGTGGAGGAGGCAAAAGTGAAAGTGGGAAACTGAAGAAGGTGGAGGGCGAACATCTCAAGAGGCACTGTCTCCTCCTTCCTGCCTCCACACTCCTCTCTCCTGTCTCTTTACTCCTGTTCACCACATCTATGCTCTTGCATCAACTTTTTTGCCTCTTTCACCTGAACTCTTCTCTCCTGTTTCATGCTCCCCCCTCCTTTTTCTCTCCTTCCCCTTTCCCCCTTCCCTCCTCCTTACCCTTTCCCTCATTCTCCTTACCCCCACTTCTTCCCCTTCCCCTTGTTTTCCCGAATCATGAATGTAGATTGCAGAATGTCAAAAATACTTTTAATGGTTTTACTTCCCTTGTGATTATGATGCGCTGTGAGAGTGAGCTGGTCACGGCACCAGCAAGTTCTTAATGACATTGTAAACTGATAATGTTAAAAGCGGAATGTGTTTAAATCTGAATAATTTTGTAAATAAAATTAAACAAACCTTTCCTTTTTGCCTCCTACTACCGCCTCCTTCCTGACTCTCTAATTTTAGTCTACGTGACAGGTAATAGTCGGCCTTCTAGCTATGACCAGTGCTGGATTTCTGTTAAGTGTGTGCGCCACCTGCTGGTAGTGTTCCACTGAGAGAACACCGTCACAGGTGTGTGAAGCTGTGAAAAAAAATGTTGACGATAGCATTACACAAAATACCACTCGAGTTCAGCAGGAAACTCTGATACAGTGGAATATATTAATAATAATATCTTTATTTCTACAAGTACATGTACAAGGTATACAGGCCTAGCTGACATCAGTGACATACTACTATATAGAAAGCCCCTCGTTATGTAGAGCATTTCGGGCAAATTAGGTCAGTTTTGTCCCAGGATGCGACCCACACCAATCGACTAACATCCAGGTACCCATTATACTGATGGGTGAACAGGGACAGCAGGTGTCTTATGGAAACACATCCAAATGTTTTCCAGCCTTACCAGGGGATCGATCCCCGGCCCTCAGTATGCGAGCCGAGTTCCTTACCAAGGAAGTACACGAGAACAGCACACCACTCATCACACATATTTCAAGATATTCGGCTGCTCTCACTTCTAGTACAAATTCGGAAACAATTATATCGGTTGACACTTAACAAGATAAACTCCATAAATCATGGCCAACGAAAAACCGAGATGTGTAAATATTATGCTTGGAGTTTCTGTATACGGTATGTAGCAAAAAAAAAAAAAAAATACGTTTAGATTTGACCGTCCCTTCCTAGATTAAATGCAAACATTTTCACTACAAACTATGTTATACGTTGATAAAGAAGACGACGTTATAATACAAACTGCTCTACATACCACTTAAAAGGAACCAGGAGGTACAAGCCATATGAACAGTTTAACCATGGTATTTACAATCATTCCACAGATTTTTTTAGTGTCACGAAGCGAAAAAAAGAATGGAAATAAATAAAATGAGTTGGAAACAAATCGTGTGGCCGCCTCATCCGAGCCATAGATATTAAATGTCAACAAATAAATCGCCCAACAAACAATTAATGACATTATTTTTGCAGATATACAAGGTCGTACTTCAGTAAACAATAACAAAATATCGTTTATTAATGGATTGATCACTGAGTCAAATTCAGTGTTTGCAACTTTTACAGCGACCGACATGAAAGACTACTTTCTTGACAACGAAAAATAGATTCCTGGGTGCGGTCTACTTGAATGACTCAAAAATCTGTCAAGTAGGGAAGGTGGCCTGTAGATTAAGGAGTCTCTCATTTGCATTGTTACTTAACATCACATGTGTAGTTGAAGTTTTGGCATTAAAAACTGGAAAGCAGAATAAGGTTATTTTATTATATATTACAAATCACTAGCTATAGCTTCCTAGAAATTCAAAGATCAAATACTGAAAACCGAATACCCGGCCTCTAACCTCCTGCTGCTTGGTGATTTCTGTTTAAAACATCTCCAGTGGAAGAATGTAGGAACTGCTATAATATCAGAGAAAATCCTGGGAGGCAGCTCCGATAAACATTCTAACACAAACGAACTAATGAGACTGTGATAAATTCCCCTTAAGCCAGTAAATAGTGGAACTGATCAGACCAGAGTATACTTTTGACCTTTCATTCACACAAAATGGACAGCAACCCAATTGAAGTTCAGATCTGCAGATATTCTGGTGTTAAGTAGAATATCTGCAAATACAACTTCAGGAATTATTATTAGCTGGAATCAAATAAATCTTGACCATACTGAAATATGTTGGGAAGATAGTGTGAGTAACATGAATTTAAACCGGTGTCTCCAGAGGATGAGCTCAGTGGCACTAGATATGTGCTTCAGACTCGCACCATTAAGAAAGAAGAGAAGACGCAGTTAGAAAAAAGAGAAAAACACCCTCTATAAGTGAAGATGGAGAATAACTAATCAAGTTTCTCAGTTTCTCAAGAGCGAAAAGATGTACTGGCTAGAGAGATGGAATACATTGAGACAAAACTGAATACAATATGTAGGTAAATGATTCAGAGAACAGACAAGTTGATAAATTAGACACATGTGCAACACTTGGGTATCTTTATTGGGGAAACGTTTCGCAACACAGTGTCTTCATCAGTCCATACAAAGGAGAATGGTACGGACTGATGAAGCCACTGTGTGGCGAAACGTTTCCTCAAAGATATCCAAGTGTTGCACGTGTCTGAATACAACATACACAGTCCAGGAAAAACAAACAAAATCCAGGCCCTCAACTTTATGTGGTACTGAGACATGTTAAAGAAGATGGAACTTAAACTGACGGTAACAAAGAAATGAACGAAATACTGATGTCACAAATATGACTGTTAAATAAGCCGTAAATCAGACCAAAGATTGGCAACCCAGATGAATTTTTCATAAACAAGACCCAAAACTTACACCTAAGGAGCCAGCTGGAGCTGTGTTCTCTCGTGAGAAGGCGAGAAAGATACACAATATATACATGGAGGATGGTGTGTTGGATCTGGTCCCAAACCTGCACACTGGAGTGAGGGATGTGGGAGGAAGTGTGATGTGGATCCAGTGAGAAGCATGGAAGCCACCGGTAAAATGGGAGAGCATTGTATCAACATCCATGGCCCTCGAGTATTCAGCCTGATATCAAGAGATATCAGAAATTCTTGCAGAAACTGGATCACTACCTACATAGGTGTTATCAGATCAACCAGACTGGCAGGCCTCCAAAAGCAACAGCTTGTTTGACCAGACAGTCAACAGGGAGGCCTTGTTCCAGGCCAGGCCGCGAGGTCACATGTGAGTCACAAGCAAAACCTCTGTCAGCATATCCAGACTTGTTGACGAACCCTGTCCCAACTTAACTTTGAAGAAACCGTTGATAGTATGCACATGCACTCGAATCATGCTTAGAAAAATGGTTATAATTATAACCATAATTTTTAAAGGAGTGGACCGTTAAGCCAGCGAAAGGCCTTGGTCATATGATCAAAAGTTTCAGCTGCGGGGTCATCATATGACTAGGACCCCCGTCAGGAAACACTTGTCCTATTTACCGACAATCCTAACACCTACCAAGGCCCAGGCTTGTGAAACTTCAACTCAGATAAAAATTGCCAAAAGTCACTATCACATGTATGTCTATCCTACAGGGACAGACTCCTGACGCAAAAGTCTTCCTAGTTATTATAGAGTGCAGTAATAATCCCTGTACACAAAGTTGGAAGCAAAACAATTGCAAGAAAATCTATAGACTGACAGCACTGACTTCCCACATTATCATAGTCTGTCTTTGTAAAAAGTTTTAAACTGCAAGTTTGGTAAACTCATGGACTCACAACAAGTGCACACCCCAGGGCAACATGAGTTGAGAGCTGCCTTTTGCAGTTGCTGAAGCAGTACGACATACTCTTGGCTGCACTGGAAGACAGACAAAATACGGAAGTAGAATACACAGAATTTGCAAAAAGAAAAAAAAAAGTAAGCAGATTAGATATTTCATTTTCTATCAGACTGGAAGCAGTATATAGTCTATAAAGTAAAATCAGATGCTGCCAGAGTGAAAAGCTCTTGTTCCTTAAGGTACGGTACTTTTAATTCTCTTCTTATTCTCGTATCTGACATAGAGACGTAACTCATAGCACTGTGTCATTATTTGTGGTCGATACTAGAATTTATACCGGTGTGAGTGGCATCAATTGAGGACACAACAGATCTCCAAGCTGGTATTAACCAGGTCTTCTGGTAGACCACACAAAACAATATAATTAGTGAGGAGAAATTTTCTTTGCTATGTAATAACTGAATAAATGAAAATTGAAAAAGAATAGGAATAGAAATCTCACATTCCTATTCTTCTCTATTGAGCAAAATAGGCATATGAGGGATATAAGTTACAATGTTAGATCTTACATTCGAGGATCAAAGTAGACTTGCTATCACAAGCACAAGGAAATTGATAAACTGGATAACTAGATCTTTCCAAACAAGAGATGCCAAGCCAATGGTGATATGCTTTAATTAATCACGGAGTGGGTGGGGATCGAACCTGTGGTAAGCGAGTCTTAAAACTCTCAGGCTGCTATTTCGATTTCGTGAATCATGAAACTTTAATAAATTTCTATTCTCTACGCTGGAATATTACTGCGCACTGACTTTTAGGGTAGGCAAAGTAACAGAGCTGGAAAATATTCACAGGATTTTCATTGTGGCCTGGTGGCAAAAGCTCTCACTTCACGTGGTGAGGGTCCGGGTTCGACTCCCGGCGAAGGGGTGGAAACATCGGACGTGTTTCCTTACACCGGTTGTCTATGTTCACCCATCAGTAAAATGGGTACCTGGTTGTTAGTCGACTGGTGTGGGTCGCATCCCGGGACAAAACTGACCTAATTTGCCTGAAATGCTCTGCATAACAAGGGGCGTTTTATATGTATGTCACTGATGTCAGCTAGGTCTGTATACCTTGTACAAGTACTTGTAGTAAATAAAGATATTATTATTGTCCTTTTATAAATTCAGTCAAGTACCTGAATTATTGGAAATCCTTGAAATCCCTTGAGTGGTATTCCCTGGAACATAGGTGAGAAGAGACACCAAAATGTACACCTCGATAAATCTGAATTGTTTGGTTCCAAATCTGTACACCGAAATTACTTCCTACAATCTTGCTTAGCAGATGGTGCAAAATGCCTCCAGTGAATAGCAAGGAGAGTAATATGCTGACGTACACTACAACATAACTTAATACATGTAAAGGGACCAAGACTGTTCAGTAAATTTCCTTCATATATTAAGAGAATTACCAACGGAATTTAATACGTACACTTTCCCTGCCAGTTCATTCTCGTCCCCTGCTACTTCCCTTCACCCCCCTCCACCCACCACCCTCTCCCCACTTGCCACTTCTACTACTTCTCTTCTTTCATCTGCCAATTCTCTCATGCCACTGTCACTTCCCTCCTGCCACTTCCTACTTGCCACCTGTCATTTCCCACCTGCCACTTCTCTCATGCCACTGAGAGTTGGACTTGGTCTGTGTCTACTTTTTGTGGATTGGTTGTGTCACCTGTGGTCATCAGACCGTGACGGTTCATGTTCACTGAAGATGACCGTCTCGGTGTCTTTGATGCCTCTATCCTCGCTCCTCTCTATCCTAGCCCCTTTCTAATTTTGTTGATATCGTAAGATATACCGAGATTATATGCTTCGTCACCGTAGCATACATTTTCCTTATGTTGTCGTTGTAGCTGTTGTGGTTGTTGGTGTTATGGTTGTTGGTGTTGTGGTTGTTGGTGTTATGGTTGTTGGTGTTGTGGTTGTTGGTGTCGGGATTGTTGTTGTGGTTGTTGGTGTTCAGGCTGTTAGTGTTGTGGTTGGGGCTTTTGATGTTGTCGTGTAGGTACTTAAGGAGATATTGGAGTAAGGAATATACTCGTTGGATGGTTTGGAGTCGTATAATATGAGAGTCCTGAGGGGAGGCCCAGGCCTTGCCTTGTTGAGTCTGTGCCTAGCCGGGAACTGAGAGGCCTCTAGCTAGAGGCTCACAAGTGAATGGCTTGTGACGTCACACTAGCCAGGGAGCCTATCTTTAACATAGCTGGGATTATCTGCATATACTACACAAGTAATACAAGTAATCAGTGACGCACTACTGACATTGTTGTGGTTGTGTCGTGGTTCTTGGGATTGTTGTTGTGGTTGTTAGGGTCGATTGTGTTGTGGTTCTTGGGGTTGGTGATACTGGTGTTGTGGAGTTGCTAGTATTGGGGTTTTGATTCGTTGGTGTTGAAGTTGTGTTGTGTCTCCTGATAAAATACACATTTATTGTATGTCGCAAGTTTTATTTAATGTTACATCTTTAATGTTATTTTCGTTATTAGCTACAACGATAATATAATGATTTACAGTATTATTTGTGTTATATATTTAGCTACACTAATAGGTAAGATGTGTTACTACACTTTGTGTAGTAACACACGCTTCTTCGCTCGTTTCCCAATTGTGGGATGTGTATTAGGCTGCTAGTGAACCTTACCCTGAGGGGTGTATTTCTCTCAGAGTATATATGCTGAGAGTTTAGTTTAATCCCTATTTCAGGGATTCAAGTGTTTGTCTGGTGGTGAAAAGTTACAGTGCAGCCATAATGACCCTTATGTAGGAGATAGGCTTTAAACCCCCATTAACTAACCAACCAACCTGCCATCACTCTGGAGATCAACGAAGAAACACCTTTCCCTCAGTCTGGGAAAACTGTTTTTTGCTCTTGTGGAAGAATGAGACACTTGTGCAGCATTTGTGAATTTTTATTGCAGAAACTTTTTCGCCAACCAGTGGCTTCTGTAGTCAATGTGTTCAGTCCATCAGTCTTGAGAAAAGGCTGATGGATTGAACACATCGACTCCAGATTGAGGGATTGAGTACCTCAAACTTCCCATCTTCCACCAATGTTCTCTGTATTGGACTGAAGAAGCCACTGGTTAGCGAAACTTTTCCGCAATGAAGATTCCCATATGTTGCACTAGTGTCTCATTCTTCAACTTGTCGACTTAATAAGCTGCTTGCATAATATTTACTCTTGTGATACAGATTCAGTTTTGTGGTAGAGTATGAACTTGTTACTGAGCCTTGTTATTATCTGCAGAGCTGTGTTTCTCAGAGACGTATATAGAATTAGTGATTTTTGACATTTTGTGGTTATATGTCCCGAGATACTCGACGTGATCTATGTCTGGAGTCTAACTTTCTATCTAACTTGTTCAGACTGCCATCTACGCACTCTCATAGTCGGGGTTTAGAAGCTGGTAAACTCAAATTATAAGTAATTTGGGAGAGTTTTGCACCTTTGATGGAGGATATGTTGATGTCCCGTTAGGTCATTTTGTGTCTACCTTTCTTGACGCTAAGCTGCTTACGACTGCTTTGTGCATACTGCTGTTTGGCGAACTGGTCGCTACATTGTTCGAGCAAGCTGTGCTTACAGCCTCTGATGTCAGAATTTAGTTATTTAAGAACTTTATATTTTTGTCAGTCACATTCTTTGCTAAGTTTGCCACATACACACTACATATATACATATATATATATATATATATATATATATAAATATATATATATATATATATATATATATATATATATATATATATATATATATATATATATATACATGACTTATTCAAGTACTGTTAAGTACACTCACATGTATAATAACTTGCAAGATGATACAGTTAGTTACTGCTAGTACTCTAAGTACCTGATATATAATTAGTACGTACCTGATGGTACAGCTAGCGTTGTTATAGTATCGTACAGTCATGAGATAAATCTATAATGCATGCACCCGAGATTGTATGTAAAATACTAAGATTCAAGCTTCGGTTACCATATGTGTATATAATGTTTACCCTAGATATTAAATTTGAATTATTGAAGCTCAAACTTTTAGTAGCAAATTATTTTCCCAGTTGTAACTGGTTCTGTTCCCATGAGTTAAGGTTAATAATTGTAATCTTTTACAAGCTAGAAACAGGTTAGATGCTTGAAGAGTATCAGTAGGTTGACTTTCTAGTATTCTCTGGTAGATCATTATGGTTTAGTTTTGGTATTGTAACAGATTGTTGTTGGGGTTCTTGAAGTTGTTGGGGTTATGGTTCTTGTGATTGGTGTTGTGGTTGTTGTTGGTATTAGTGTTTTTGTAGATGTGGTTGGTTTTGCTGTTGTGATTGATGTTGCGGTTGTTAATGTTGCTACAGTTGTTTTTGCGATTGCTGATGTTGTTAGTGTTGCATTGGTTGTGTTTTGAAGGTGTTGGTATTGAAATTGTTGGTACTGAAATGGTTGGTGTTGCAATTGTTGGAGCTGCAGTTATTAGTGCTGTTGCAGATGTTGATATTGTGATTCATGTTAAACATCTTCTTTGTTCTCTTGCAACGTTTCTTGTTCTTAATGTTATTCAGTTGAACATTACCCGAGATGAGAGGGTCAGTGCTTCTACCACCCACGCTACAACCATGTTTACCTGGAGAGAGTTCCGGGGTTCAACGCCCCCGCGGCCCGGTCTGTGACCAGGCCTTGTGGGGGTGAAAGTAATGATAGTGGTGGGATGCTGGTAGTGGTGGAGGTGCTGGTAGTGGTGGAGGTGCTGGTAGTGGTGGGGTGCTGGTAGTGGTGGGGGTGCTGGTAGTGGTGGGGGTGCTGGTAGTGGTGAAGTGCATGGAGTGGTGAGGTGCAGGTAGTGGTGGGGTGCTGGTTGTGGTGGGGGTGCTGGTAGTGTTGGGGGTGCTGGTAGTGGTGGGGGTGCTGGTAATGGTGGGGGCGCTGGTAGTGGTGGGGGGGGTGCTGGTAGTGGTGGTGTGCTGGTAGTGGGTGTTACATGAAGGTTACCGAGCTCCCGCAGCCCGGTCATAGATCCGTCTTTGTTGATATCTTTATCAAACAGGCTATTGGTGTTCACAGCACTAACATAGGCACCACAGCCCAGCTGATCAGGAAGTGTCCCGAGGAACATATCAAGTTCCCTCTTAAAGACAGTTAAGGGTCTGTTGGTTATTTCCCTGTGTATGGAGGGAAAGTGTTGAAAAGTTTTGGTGTCTTTCCACTTAATGAGTCTTCTCTTAGTATACTTATTGTATTCCTACTTTTCATTGGATGTATTCTGCACCGTCTGCCGAGTCTCTTGCTCTAGTGGCAATGATTTCTATATGCAGGTTTAGGACCAGAATTTTCCAGGTGGAAATTATTGCGCACCTTTCTTTTCTACGTTTCAAGGAATACAGTTCGAGGTACTTTAGTATTCCCAACAATTCTGGCGTTTGGCTGATTTCTTGCGGACAATTAAGGCTCTTTAGCATTTTCTTTCGTGCATTGGCAGTTTCAATGGTATTGAAGTGTACAGCATTATTCTAATGTAGACGTTTCACCATCCAGTGGCTTTATCAATACAGATTCTTGGACATAAAAAAACAGAAGAACTATATACAAAAGATGAGGTAATCAGTCCCTCAGCCTTGGAGGTGGTGTTTTAGAGTACCGTGGTTGTAGAGATTCTGAAGCACAGGCAAGGAGACTGGCGCTTATACAGGCGTCAGTGAATAGGGACGTGTAGTAGACGAGGGCATAATCACTGGTAGGCGGGATTTCCCAGCGGAAGTAGGTCCTACCCAAATTGATGGGTTAGTTGCAGTAGCCGTGAAGATGTAGATGTCCTCTGAACCAAGATTCCATGATGTTGCAGTGCCTGTCAAGTTGTGCAAGACAGGTATACAATACCGACAAGATGAAAGTTAAGACACTTGTGCAACATCTGGTTATCTTTATTGTAGACGTTTCGCCATCCAGTGGCTTTATCAATACAGATTCTTGGACATAAGAAAACAGAAGAACTATATACAGAAGATGAGGCAATCAGTCCCTCAGCCTTCTTCACGGCTACTGCAACTAACCCATCAATTTGGGTAGGACCTACTTCCACTGGGGAATCCTGCCTACCAGTGACTATGCCCTCGTCTGCTACACGTCCCTATTCACTGACGCCTGTATAAGCGCCAGTCTCCTTGCCTGTGCTTCAGAATCTCGACAACGACGGTGTTCTAAACACCACCTCCAAGGCTGAGGGACTGATTACCTCATCTTTTGTATATAGTTCTTCTGTTTTCTCATTATGTCCAAGAATCTGTATTGATAAAGCCACTGGATGGCGAAACGTCTACAATAAAGATAACCAGATGTTGCACAAGTGTCTTAACTTTCAGCATTATTCTAGTCTAGAGAAAACGAATGACTTTTAGGGTATTATCATTGGCTTGGCATCTCTTACTTTGAAGATTTTGGTTATGCAGCCTGTGTTGTTCCTTGTGGTAACACTGTTGTGAGCCATGAATGTGAGATATTTTGACATTATCACGCCTAAGTTCTTCACATTAAAGTTCAGCTGATTTGAGTTTTTTTTAGACAGCTTTCCAATATTTATTTCCTTAAATTTTCCATAGCGTAATAACTGAAATTTGTCCTCATAGATCATCGTAGTTTTCTGTGGCCCTCTAGTTTATACCAGCTTGAAGATATGTTGTGAGGTCAGTGGATGTCACTCTCATACAAGGTTTGCAAAAGATTATTCAGTGCTATGATATACGTCTTTGTCTATTTTGGATGAGAACGAGAAAGAGAATTATGGAAACTGCTGTGACTTGATGAACAGAGGTTTTCACTGTGGCAGCCTCTCATTTTACTTTGTTTACTATTCTTTGGGTTAGGTGTTAGAGAGTTCATTATCTATTTGCCTGCTTTTCCATTCTCTTTGCACGTATTTTGTTTGCAACTACACCATGATCAAACTTGGTGAAAGCTTTTACGGTCTACGAATAGCACATAGGCATTTTTTTTTTAGTTTCTAATGTGTGTGTTAGTGGATATGGGAGTGAAGATGTAATTAGCGGTAGTTTACTGTTTTTTTGTACTATCAACCATTCTGTTTCTACTTCTGTTGCTGCTAATACTCCTGCTTCTGTTGTTGCTGCTATTGCTGCTGCTGGTGCTACTACTACTACTGTTGCTGCTGCTGCTTTTGCTAATACTGTTGCTGATCAAACGGTGCAATCATCTAGACGTTTTCGAATTTCTGAATATACTTCAGTAGGTGTGGGCTTCATGCTGGTACAGAATACAGTTGTAAATAATGTTTTGTTACAGTCTTTACCTGTAATATACCTGTGACTGGTTTCGAGGTCTTCCAGCTCCCGAAGACCGGTCTGTGGCAGGTCTTTTCTGTGGCTTTTCTGGTCAACAAGGATGTTAATGTTGGCTGCCCGCTGGCCTACATAGCAATCACAACCCGGTTGATATAGCATTTGACAGATCAAGGCATACCTAGCATCACAAATCTTGCCAATGTCATGAGACTAATGTACACCTCAAACTCATTCTCCAAAAAAGTGAGATTTAGCACGGTCTTAGCCGAGGCTGCTATAAAATGCAAGTTACTCTGGTTAGGTTAGTTACCGCCAGAAACGAAGTTAGATTAACTGGCGTCTTATATCTGGCAGTGGAAGTGAGGATTATCGTCGTCGTTTAAATAGCAGGAAAGCACACGCTGGTTGTTTGTGTGGAAGAAGGGAATGACATCTGTGGCGATATATTCAGTATGATGGTCATATATCATTCTGTTTGCAATATTATTTTAGTTTTTCTTACTAGGATATACCATACAATGTTTTTAGTCTCATCTCTTCCTCTAAGATTTACAAAACTTTGTCCTGGTTTGAATTGAACTCTAGTAGCGACTTTCTGAAAACTGCTGCTGCCTTTCCAAGTGCTGTTGTAGCATTTGTCTATCTTCACTTTTTTTATTTTTTCTTATTGGTTGTTTGTACAAGAATGGTATACAATACCGACAAGATGAAATTGAGACACATGTGCAACATCTGGGTATCTTTATTGTAGACGTTTCGCCATCCAGTGGCTTTATCAATACAAATTCCAGGACATAACTTGAAGACAGGAGAACTATGTACAGAAGATGAGGTAATCAGTCCCTCAACCTAGCAGTAGGTGCGAAGAGCACCATAGTCGTGAAGATTCTGACGCAGAAGCAAGACGCCTGACGCTTATATAGTAACGTCAGGTGGAAATGGGACGGGTAGCAGACGAGGGCATATTCACTGGTAGGCGGGATTCCCCAGTGGAAGTAGGTCCTTCCCAAAGAGATGGGTTAGTTGTAGTAGTAGTTGTCGTAGTCGTGAAGGTTATGTACATGTCCTCAGAATCAAGATTCCATGATGTTGCAGTGTCTGACAGGTTGTACAAGAATGGTATACAATACCGACAAGATGAAATTGAGACACATTGCAACATCATGGAATCTTGATTCTGAGGACATGTACATAACCTTCACGACTACGACAACTACTACTACAACTAACCCATCTCTTTGGGTAGGACCTACTTCCACTGGGGAATCCCGCCTACCAGTGACTATGCCCTCGTCTGCTGCCCGTCCCATTTCCACCTGACGTTACTATATAAGCGTCAGGTGTCTTGCTTCTGCTTCAGAATCTTCACGACTATGGTGCTCTTCGCACCTACTGCTAGGTTGAGGGACTGATTACCTCATCTTCTGTACATAGTTCTCCTGTCTTCAAGTTATGTCCTGGAATTTGTATTGATAAAGCCACTGGATGGCGAAACGTCTACAATAAAGATACCCAGATGTTGCACATGTGTCTCGGTTTTATCTTATTGGTTGTTTAATGGAGTTTAAATCCTATCGACAGCACTAGTCATTAAAGGCTGCACCTAAACTTTCCACCTCCAGACAAGAATATTTTAGTCTCTAAAACAAGGATCACAGTAAACTCTCGGCATATATACGCTGAGAAAAATACTCCTCTCTTAACATATATCCTTTCTATGCTTCTTAGTACTATGATTTCGTTGGCAAACAACAGCTAGCAGGATCCGATCCCCTCATAGCAGGCGCCCACTCATTTGTATAAAATGGGCGCACTCAGAGCGAACACCAAATAGGCGGACACAATTGCATTCATAGAGAAAAAAAAAATATTCGAAAGTTGAGAGGCCACGTGCAGAGGTTGAAGAGTGTTTGAGAGGTGAGGTGAGGTCGCCACCACAGACCAGCCTCACGTCACAAGTTGGCATCAGTATTTTGGGTAAATGGGGAGGAGAGGGGAGGTCACGAGTGTGATCTCATTACTGGCAGCCACTTAAGACTATTGACTGCCTCAGGCTCTCGTTGATGGTAGTTAATAGTCTGTTGCTGTGAATGGTAGTTAATGGTCTGTTGCTGTAAATGATAGTTAATGGTCTGTTGCTGTAAATGATAGTTAATGGTCTGTTGCTGTAAATCATAATTAATGGACTTGCTGTGAATGGTAGTAATAGTCTATTGCTGTAAATGATAGGTAATGGTCTCTGTTGCTGTGAATGGTAGTTAATAGTCTAGTTGTTAGTTAATGGTCTCTGTTGTTATGAACGATAATAAGTGGTCGGCTGCAGTGAACGGTAGTTATTGATCGGTTGGCTCAACAGTTGTTAATAGTCTCTGTTAGTGTGGATGGCTCTTGGTTGAGGTTAATGGTCTCTGTTGAATTACTCTTGGTGTCAGTCTATTATATCTAACTTGTGGTAATGAATGTGAAATTAATGATCTTGATGACGATAAGTGTTATTGATGTTTTGATTGCTATCATGTATTTAGAAGCAGGAGCAGTAGTAGTAGAAGCAGGGCTTGTAGTAGCAGCAGCAGTGGTAGTATTAGTTGTAGAAGCAACTAATACTACCACTGCTGCTATTGTAGAAACAATAGTAGTAGTGTTAATAGTATAAGTAGTGACAGAAACAGCAGCAGTAGTGGTACGTGTGATAGAAACTTCACCAACAGTGGTAACAGAGTATTAAAATTGGTAGAATTACCGACATAAATGCAACTAATGTGACACGCCTCAAAGAACAAATGCATGTAAGAAGGATAACTTGGACAGCGCCTGCGTATAATACCGGAATTCCACCAATTACCTCATGAAATTCAACGCCGCCCGACTTGTGATCAGAGAGCCTAATTTCCGCAGATGTAAATCCCTTGAATCATCATTAATCGGTGTGTTTAACACGTGCAAAATAAAGGCATCTTCATCATCTCTGAGGTATTAGCAAAAAGCCTCCTCAAAACAGTAAACCCTGCCATCACAGTCTCTGCTGCTAATACTACACAAGAACATAACAGAGGAGGAACACTGAAACAGACCTGAAATCCAACAACCTACAGAAATATTCTAAACTATTTTTTATGCTACCCAAGTAATAGCTTTTATGACCTTTAACTAGTGTGCAAGTTGATTGTACTACTAGTACAACTAATACTACTACCACTAGTATTACACCTCACTCTAAGCCTATATATACCCTCTGTGTCCATGTATTGTTTGTAACGGCTTGACAAAGCTCCTGGAGAGCGAAACGTTGTCACAATAAAATATCACATTAGTTGCATTTGTGTCCTTTTACGTAACAGCAGTAATAATAACAGTGGAAGTAAAAGCAGCAATAATAACAGTGGAAGTAAAAGCAGCAACAGGAGTGGTTTTACTATTAGTGATGGCAGAAGCAGCACTAGTATTAGTGATAGAAGAAATAGTAGTAGTGATAGGAGCAGGAGCAATAGCAGTAGAAGCAACAGTAGTAGTGGAAATAGAAGCAGCAGTAGTGGTGGTAGTAACAGTGATAGCAGCACTAGTAGTAATTGTAGTAGAAGCAGCAGCAGTATTGTACTAATGATAGCAACAGTAGTGGTAGCAATAGTGGTAGCAGCAGCATTAGTGGTAGTAATGGTAGCAGCAGCATTAGTGGTAGTAATAGTGGTAGCAGCAGCATTAGTGGTAGCAGCACCATTAGTGGTAGTAATAGTGGTAGCAGCATTAGTGGTAATAGTGGTAGCAGGAGCATTGGTGGTAGTAATAGTATTAGTGGTAGTAGTAATAGCAGCAACAGTAGTGGTAGTAATAGCAACAGCACTAGCGGTAGTAGTGATAGCAACAGCAGTAGTGGTAATAGTGATAGCAGCAGCACTAGTGGAAATAATGATAGCAACAGTAGTTGTAGATGGTGGGAGCAGCGGCAGTAGCAGTGGTTGCAGATGGTGGTAGTGGCGGCAGTTTCAGTCGTTATAGATGGTGATAGCGGCGGCAGTAGCAGTCGTTGTAGGTGGTGGTAGCGGTGGCAGTAACAGGAATTGTAGATGGTGGTAGCGGCGGCAGTAGTTGTAGGTGGTGGTAGCGGCGGCAGTTGCAGTAGTTGTAGATGATGGTAGCAGTAGTTGTAGAGGTGGTAGCGGCGGCAGTAGCAGTAGTTGTAGATGGTGGTAGCGTCAGCAGTAGCAGCTGTAGATGGTGGTACCGGCGGCAGTAACAGTAATTGTAGATGGTGGTAGCGGCGGCAGTAACAATAGGAGATGGTGGTAGCGGCGGCAGTAACAGTAGTTGTAGATGGTGGTAACGGCGGCAGTGGGAGTAGTAGATGGTGGTGAAGGCGGCAGTGGGAGTAGTAGATGGTGGTGAAGGCGGCAGTGGGAGTAGTTGTAGATGGTGGCAGCGGCGGCAGTAACAGTAGGAGATGGTGGTAGCGGCGGCAGTAACAGTAATTGTAGATGATGGTAACGGCGGCAGTGGGAGTAGTAGATGGTGGTGAAGGCGGCAGTGGGAGTAGTTGTAGATGGTGGTAGCGGCGGCAGTAGCAGTCGTTGTAGATGGTGGTAGCGGCGGCAGTAACAGTAGTTGTAGATGGTGGTAGCGCCGGCAGTAGTTGATGGTGGTAGCTGCGGCACCATTAGTAATTTACCCGAATATATTTTTTGTGGATTTGGACCTCCGCAGCCCGGCCCATGACCAGGTCTCCCTGTTCACAACCTAATCAATGTTATTGTCACCGCAGTCCGGCTGATCAGGAATTTTAGGAAGTTAACAAGTTCCTCTTGAAATTATTTAGTGGTTTAATCGTAATTTCCTTCATAAATTAAGAAGTAACCTTGAGAAGCCGTACACCCTAATGTTTGTCAAGTTCTCTAAGTGTACATCATACTTATTTTTCATTAGGGATATTTTATACTGTTAAATTAACCATGCTTCCCGCTCTCCAAAGAAGTTATTTCAGTGTGTAGATTTGGTACCAGGCCTTCCATCTTCATATCTTTTTCGCCTGCGTTCCGTAGGGTACAATACGAAAGGTTCATTCGGTCACTGTTAATAAGGTGTTTGCATTTATATGGCAGTGAAAGTTCTCAATACATTCTTCAGATCTGCAGTTTTGTCTGCCTTAAAAGGGGGCACTTCTATACTCCAGTGCAGAGAGAATAAAGGATTTACAGAGCTTATATATTATATATCATTGGCCTGACATATTTTGTTTTGAAGGTTCTTGTTATGCAGCCTATCATTTTCCTTGTACTGATCAATAACACTGGTGTGATACTTGAGCTAAGATCTGACATCGTTACTTTCTTCTTCGCTCTGTTGAGTGGCTTGAATGTTTTATGTTTCGTTAGTTTTTATTTCTTAACATTTCCATAGCGGGGTAACAGAAATTTGTCATCGCTGAACTTTATTCTGTTTCTGTGGCCCACTGAACGATTTGTTTTTTGGGGGGCTTGGAGGTTTCTTGTGTTAGATAAAAGGTAAATTTATACCTCAAGAAATTATAGCGTCACGTGCGACGGATGCTAATGTTATATTTGTATCTTTAGTTCTATCTTAATTTATATCATACATGAGAATGAGAGAGAATCAGGGCGAGTACGCAGCACTGAGGAACAGAACTTTTCACTGTGAGCCTCTGTAAGACATACAGTACCTGTAACATCTGGGTATCTTTGTTGACTAGAAGTATCGCCTGCACAGAAGGCTTTTTCAGTCTAATACAGAGGCGATTTTTATATTGGAAACAGTGAAAGAATGGGAGAGTATAAAGGTCGCCTTTGTATTAGACTGAAAAAAAATGTTTATTGGGCAGGCAAGCACATAGGAAAGAACAGGTTTGGATGGGTATTTTTATTTTAGTATTAGTGTTGACCATCGTGTAATGGGTTTTAACTGTAAACTGCAGGGTGACTCTAGACACGGGGTAAGCTGACTCGAATTACTAAGAAGGGAACTGATCTTTAGTTTGCAAGTTGAGTCTGTGAACCCGCTGACCCGTTACGTGAAGGTGGAGCTTCAAAGAGGAATAACAGTTACATTCTGAACCGGTTCACGATGTAACTAATGTTACGACCGCGTGGAATGGTCTTGTCGATGCTGTTGAATGTGATGGTATTATAAAGTTTAAGCCTGGATTCTCGTCTTTGGCTGTAGATTTTAATACGGGATCAGCTAGTGTGGTGTATCTGTTATTTAAATTTGATCATATTCAAGCTAAACAGTCTATTTTTATAGTTAATCATCTCAAGATCGTAAAAGATAAGTTTGCTAATTTCATGTTTTTTTTTTTTCCATTTCAGGTATGACTGCGATGGTGGGCTTCAGGTGACTTAATGAGCTACCAGGTAAAGTTGTAATGCTCCGTTAATATAAGAAAAAAGTAGGTCGTAATTTTTATTGTGTCGTTATTCCAATGTGGAATTTTTCCTCCACAGCGGCGAGTAATTTGGCTGAGCTAATAGACTGCTTGGCCTCATACCAAGACGTGCTTGCACCCGGAGTTCAATACTATAGCTATTTATAGTTGGTAGAGCCTCGGATTATGTGGTACGGTTCCGGTATGCATCTTACGGAATGGCTGCCAGTACGCTGGAAAATATCCATAAACGATTTTTTTTCCTTTTTATTAGGAATAATTCAATGGAGGATAGAGAAAAGAATCTACCTACGAAGGATAGTTGAAGAAAACACACTCCTGAGCGGCATAGAATAAGGGAAGGAAGGAGTGTTTGTAGTAAGTTTGCACACAAAATAGACCTAAGCAAACCGAATGTAAGCTAATGAATAAGATGCATTTGATAATATGATAAAATATAAACAAAGGATTCCGACTGGACACGAAGGACGGCATAGATGGTACTGGTTTGGTAAAACTAAAGAGTGGAACTGCCAAGCAGCATTACCCTAGCAAATACTTTGGGTAACTTTAATGGTGAGTTGGATAAAGACAACTGGGAATGGTTGGGGAAGAGTTTGACCTTCCTAGCATGGAAGGAAGAAGACTCATGTTCAGTATTTAGGTATCTGTATTGCCTAAACATTTTACCTGTGCTTCAGGCGTCATAAGTCGAATGCAAGTTTTTATTGTTGGGAAACATACAAATGGGGAAGAAGATGAAGTTGGAGCCAGCTGTGGGCCTTGTAAAAAAAAAAAAGGACTTGAGATAGAAGTGGAGAGGATTTTGAAGTGATCACCCCTTCAGCCTTGATAGAAGATGACCATCTTCTATGAAATCTGAGTGACTGATTATTTCAAAATTACCTCTCCACTTCTATCTCCAGTATTGCAGTCACCTCTGTATTCGACTGATGAAGGTTGTAGCGTCGGCCATAAAAAAAATACCTAAATGTTGCACGTGTGTCTTACTCATCAATGGGTCAGTAATCTTACTACAGAGCTCGCGTTTTTATGTTCTTGCGAGGACTTGGGGTAGGCGACATTTCACAGGGACCCGTGCACCTGCCTACCACATTATGTATCTTTACCTAATAACATGCGTTTAGTTTTCAACGTATTTGCTTAGAGTATTTGCCGCGAGCTAATATTTTCGACGTTTATGTAAGTCATTAGTTTATTTGGTTATGGTCGTTTTAAACTTACTAATTCAGGTTAACTTAATCTAAAGTATCTGAATCTTAGCTTAGCGTTGTATAGTTACCTAGATTCCATGTTAGTTAGAACACTGTACTGTATTATTCTGTATTGTATTATGTTGATAAAGCCGACAAAGTGGGCGTTATCAGTATAATACAGGGACAAAAACAGAAGACTGAAGCACTAGAAGATGAGGTAATCAGTCTCTCAGCTTAGCCAGTGTGCCGGCTCGGGCATCAAGTCGTGCTTTATTTAAGGGATCACTACACTCGTGACAATAAAAAAATGCTTTAAAAACGCTATTTCTCAGTTATATTTTTACGAGATATTAAGTCAAAGTTACCATCAGGTTTGTTAGGATTTCGAAGTAAAGAAAAACACTAGAAAGTAGACCTAATATTTACTGAAACAATTGGAATAATTGCTAAAAAAAATGTTAATGAGAGGTTGGATGAATGGGATTTGTAAGGAGCTGACTGCACCTTACCACTGTGCTGAGTAAGGAACCATTTGTACCTATCACCATGCTGAGAAAGGAATCATCTGCATCTATATTCATGCTGTGTTAGGAGCCAACTACACCTATCACTATGCTGGGTAAAGAACCAGTTTCACGCTGTCTGTATTTAACATAGACGAATGCATTTAAGTAACCACTACATTCATCAGTATTGAAAAAAACGCGAATATTTCCGGTCTACCAGAGAGACCATTTTTACGGCAGTTTATATTTCGAGTATTAGTAGGATTTGACCTGGACGTCTTGTGGCAAAGCTTTGTTGTGACGGCCGTCGAGGCCTCCGGACCACTGAGAGCAACAGCCTGGTTAACCAGGCAGTCACCAATAACTTTTGGCCTCAGGCTGGGGTCAGAAAGTAAAACAATTCTAGAAACTTCTCACATTATGTCCTGATCACTGAACCATGACTGTAAATTTGCATTGTTACTTTGCGTTATTACGAAGTCGACTGTCATTTGTATTTAGATAAATGCAAATTTGGCTATTATACTTAGATAAATACAAACTTGACTGATATATGTAGATAAATAAATACCAACTTAGCTGTTATATGTAGATAAATACAAGCTTAACTCTTATACATAAGTATATATATGCAAATTTGTTTGTCATACATAGATAAATACAAACCTAGATATCATACGTGGATAGGTAAATACAACAAGATATGAATCTTGCAGTAAATATATAAAACTTACAATAAAGAATTTACTAAAGATAGGTTGTCCTTTGTAAATAAAATAACTACATTGTAATTTGCTTTAGATTTTCATAAACTGTGAATACACAAGCACAGTAGAAAATATATTTAATTAAGACAAGTTAACTGTGATGGAAAAGGTGGATAGATTTACTCTAGAGCAAATAAATTACCCCTGGTTATTACGTGTTGTTTAAGTAGAGTAATTGCGACGGGAAACACTTGGTTGTTTCATGTTGGTTACTGCTAATTTAATGGTAGATAATGAGTGGGCAATTTTGTGTTTTCTCTCGCCTCTAAAAAAATTAATACAATGAGAGTGGGAGGTGGGATAGGGAAAGAATTGTTGAATAAGACACATTTACAACACTTGGGTATCTTTATTGCCGAAACGTTTCGCCTGCACAACAGGCGAAACGGCAGTAGAGGTACTGATTCCAGTGTTGTATTCACCTGTTTACAATTGAAGAAGCGTGTTTTTCAGGCGAAACGTTGCGCTAATCAAGATATTCAAGTGTTGCACATGTATCTTATTCACCATGTTGGTATTGTGTAGTATTAGTAATAGGAAAGAGTTGGGGTGTGACGGGCGGGAGCTACATTATGGGGGAAGAGCTGTCATGCAGATTTATTAATTTCGGGGTTATATTTGATTTATAAATAAGAATATGTAAATATGTGAATGTTCTATAGGAATATATAAGCAAATACAGTTATGGAGAATAAGAATTCGGGTGAATTAAGTTTTTCTTTAAAAAAAAAAAAAAAAAAAAAAAAAAAAAAGCCTCAGTGGTGAATTATTGTGGCAACCTAGTTTTATGATAGGCTTGAAAGGCTTTTTATGACAGTTTGATACTTGAGAAAATAACATCTGATATTATTGTGAGCATATTCATATAGTCTAATAAATTTAAGTTGGGTACTAAGGTGCCAGGAAAATATGGTGATTTATATAGATTTTGACAAGCTACAGAGCTACTGTTGTTTACCTGCTGGAATCTCTGGTGATTAGGAGCAGTCTAGTAATCATGAGAGTGGTGATATTGTGTATAGTTGGTGTATATATGTATTTTCTTAGTGTAGATTTTGTGTTTTAGAGGTTAAAATTTTTATTGTTTATAAATATTTCTCGTTAAAGAGAACGATTGATAAATGCAGAATTCCTGTGACAACCTGTAATTAGGGTTCTTTTGTCGGGGCGACTATCATACTTGCTCTTGGGGGAGGGGATGTAAGAACCCTGTAGACTTTGTATATTTTCTGGTATGTCTCTCCAGATATATGTACACTGTGAGAAACAGTACATGTAGACATAGAGGGAATGTCTCAGAAAAACCATACCCCCGGCCGGGATTGAACCCGCGGTCATGAGTCTCAAAACTCCAGCCCGTCGCGTTAGCCACTAGACCAGCTAGCCACAATAAGATTCATCCAACTTGGTATATTTCTACACCATAGGAAAGTTAGCACAGGCACCTCTGTGACCACAAATGCAAGTTTTTACAGACGAATCTCCAGCTAGCGTGGCCGTGACGAACTCTAGCTCAAGTCCCTTCACGATTTCTTGAGTCGAGCAATGTCTCAGAATATATGCAATTAAAATTTACTTTAATTCCAATAGGCCAATATTTTGAATTAATTTTGATTCATTGTGAACAGGTGACACTGTAGTCTTAATGACCCTTGTGTGTCGATAGCTTAAATTTAAGCCCTATTAACCAACCAACCAGAGGAAAAAGATGATAAGCTAGGCCCGGTACTTATCTAGTTATCTGTAGGTTAACCCTAGTAGCTTCCTGGGGTTACCGCCACTGGCCGGTCCCAGACCAGGCCTCCTGGTTGCTGGTCTGGTAGATTAGGCTGCTGGTACCCGCTGTCCATAGTTCGACAAATGCACTACAGCCTTGCTGATTAGAAATTAGCTTGAGGGATTTGTATGGTTTCCTCTTGAAGACAGCGAAAAGTCGGCTGGTAATACTCCTTATACGTGAAGGTGAAGGTAGGGTATTGAAAAGTCGTTGTCCCTTCACAATTGCTGAGTTCTCTCTCTCGCTTCCCTAGTTTTCACCGGAGGTATCTGGCACCGCCTGCCAAACCTCTTATTTTCAAGCGTATTAATTTTGGTGTGTCGATGTGGGACAGGCTTCTCCGAAATCTTCCAAAGTGTAATTATCACGTATCCTTCTCGCCTACGTTCTAAGGAGTATAGTTCCCAGTAATTTAGTTGCTTGACTGAAATTACAGCGTCTCCTCACTTAACGGCAGAGTTCTGTTCCTAAGACCACATCAGTAAACGAATTCGTCGCTAAGTGAGGAGCATACAATAATGGTAGTGGGTTTGTGTCAACCATCTTTGATATTATTTTACTGTCACCTTTGCACCATTTATAACATTTCTGGTATATTTTTACATGTTTATACAGCAGTGTACTGTATATAGTAATAAAAAGAATTGAGGAAATCAGCTCTAATATACATTATTTAGGTATGCATACTGGTCATAGAACCCGTCGTAAGTCCGAGTCGTCGGTAAACGAGTACGTCACTAAGTGAGGAGAAGTTGTATACGAACGGTGAAGGTTCTCTGCACAATTTATAGTTCTGCACTTTGCCCTACTTTTAAAGGGGCCTCAGTCTCTCACATTAGACTTACGCTGTGTTGTGTGATTTGAGTATGTCTTGTACTCCGATCTTGTTTTCATTTCCTCAATTGTTCCGTAGCGTAGTAACTGAAACTTCTCCCCATTGAACAACAAAATGTCAATAGCCTACTGAAAGACTATATCAGCTTGGAGGCTTGCTGTGCCTTCTGTGGATGCCACTCTCGTGCAGATTCTACTATCGTCTGCAAGGAATGATAAAGTGATATTTCAGATATGAGAATGGGAAAGAAGTGGGGCAAGTACTGAGCCATGGAGAACAGAACTATTTATGGAAGCTGCCCTTGATCTTACTCTTTACCGTTAATATTTGGGTTCTGTTAGTTAGGAAGTTAAATATCCATCTGTCCACCATTCCAGTTGTTCCTTGGAGGGTGTGCTTCGCTGGCTTCTGTGTTTTAATGAATTGTGATGTGTCAGAGCTGTGAGAGTGCCTTGACTGTTTACATATGTACTCTGTATATTGGGAAATGTTTATTTGTTGTAACGACCTAACTGAATGTATAGTGTTTCTTGCATATGTTGATTTTGTGTTGCATTATATGCCATACTAGTAGAAGTTGGTGGCGGTGGCTGGTTCTGGCAAACAGCGAGGAAGTCTGGGTTCACATGCATAGAGTGGTACATTTGTGATTAACTCGGGACTCAATGTGATGTTGGGAAATAAAACAATGGCCCGGACAGATAAAAAAAAAAATACAATATGCGTTAAACTACACGTTCCGACAAATTGGGATGAAGAGAGGGTGTGATAGCGCTAGTAGGATGAGCGGAGGGGCTGGAATGGGATAGAGTGGATGTACCATGCCTAATTGATTATAAGTAGATGATATAAAGGCTGTTCCGTAGTTACACCTGCGGGTCATGTCTACCCTGAGTCTGCACTAAACTAGATGCCACTCTACTGTCCTATCTGTACCAGCCGAGGCAGTGATCAGATATTCGTATCATAGTACTGAATACATCACCTGACCGCGCCCAGTCAATCTCAAGAGGGGAGGCCTAATTGGTCCAGGTTTCTTATACCTCAGTTGGCACAGCCGGATTATTCAACTGGCATCATCAAACATGTTACAAGTGGCAGAAATGGATGAGACTGCGAGTTCAGGTTCAGCTATGCCTAATATGTTGTGATGTTTGAAGAGGTTATACACATTTGGCATTGTAGGCAAAGATATTTGAATATGAACACAGGACTGAATCCTTTGTCGGAGGTTGTATAGGCATGTGGTGAGTTACAGAGAACATAAGAACATAAGAAAGGAGGAACACTGCAGCAGGCCTGTTGGCCCATACTAGGCAGGTCCTTTACAATTTTCAATGCCACCCAAGAAACAAGCTCCGATGTGCAAGTCCCACTCAAATGCAACCCCTCCCACTCATGTACTTATCCAACCTAAATTTGAAACTACCCAAAGTCCTAGCCTCAATAACCCAACTAGGTAGACTGTTCCACTCATCAACTACCCTATTTCCAAACCAATACTTTCCTATGTCCTTTCTAAATCTAAACTTATCTAATTTAAATCCATTACTGCGGGTTCTCTCTTGGAGAGATATCCTCAAGACCTTGTTAATATCCCCTTTATTAATTGTTAAGGATGGCTGTATAGGGTTGGCGCTGGCAGGGTAGGAAATAGTGAGCTTAGTGGGATTTCTTTTATTTAGCAAAATTGCATAAATCAGTAATATATTGCTACCCCACTTGAAATAGTAGTTAAGCAGGAACGGAAGCTGTGTTTTCCTGTCATATTCCATCACAGCCTGAGGTGGGAGACTTCAGGAGGGTAGTGAGGATATCGGGGAAGTATCCCATAAACGGTCCATCATTTACGGGAGCCTCGAAAATTCTTCTCAGCACAGTTGGAGTTACTATTTGGAGTCGAGGTGAGCGAGACAGGATATGGAAGTGGGAGTTAAAATGGTGAGTGTTAGGGTGAAGGTGGGATGGGATGGTGAGTGTGTAAGGGATAGTGCATGTGGGACTGAGTAAGAGTGGGGTTAAGTGTGGAGTGAAGGTAGAATGTTTAAGTGTGAAGTGTATTCGGGTAAGGTGGAAAAGGAAATATTGAGGGATGAGGGGTGGAAATGATTGATGGATTGGGTGGAGAGGAAATTTAATGGATTCCTCCCCTCCCCATACTCCTACCCTCAGTCTCACTAGTCATAAAATTCAATTGCCCAGAACAACGTCGATGGCCACCTTATCGTCAGATTTAGATGAAGATGCCAGCTTACCCCGGGAAGATGGTGAAAATTTAGCTTTTGTTTTCCAGTAGATTATCTTAGGCGGTCCTTAATCCGATAGCTGGTTTGCGAAAGTAGTCTTCAAGACCATCTGCTGGCTGGGCGCAAAGCGAGTCACACCCAGTGGGGAAGTTTTCATAATTTGTATTAGTGGGGATGATGGTGGGGAAATTGGAAAGTTAATCCTTTTTCGTGTAAAATGAATATTGTTTTACAGTTTGAACTTATTCCTTAAACATCTGAAGCCCAAAACTACTCAGATCGTCTAAAAGTATTTGAAATATTTACTTATAGATACGGAAGAAAGAGTAAAAAGTAGTGGAAAGCAAAAGTGCCATAAGCATAAATTGACAACAGTGTCAACATACAAGTGGGGTCTACCACTCCTGACAACAGTGTCAACATACAAGTGGGGTCTACCACTCCTGACAACAGTGTCAGCATACAAGTGGGGTCCACCACTTCTGACAACAGTGTCAATATACAAGTGGGGTCCACCACTCCTGACAACAGTGTCAACATGCAAGTGGGGTCTACCACTCCTGACAACAGTGTCAACATACAATGGGATCTACCACTCCTGACAACAGTGTCAACATACAAGTGGGGTCTACCACTCCTGACAACAGTGTCAACATACAAGTGGGGTCCACCACTCCTGACAACAATGCCAACATACAAGTGGGGTCCACCACTCCTGACAACAGTGTCAACATACAAGTGGGGTCTACCACTCCTGACAACAATGTCAACATACAAGTGGGGTCCACCACTCCTGACAACAGTGTCAACATACAAGTGGGGTCTACCACTCCTGACAACAGTGTCAACATACAAGTGGGGTCTACCACTCCTGACAACAATGTCAACATACAAGTGGGGTCTACCACTCCTGACAACAGTGTCAACATACAAGTGGGGTCTACCACTCCTGACAACAGTGTCAACATTCAAGTGGGGTCCACCACTCCTGACAACAGTGTCAACATACAAGTGGGGTCCACCACTCCTGACAACAGTGTCAACATACAAGTGGGGTCTATCACTCCTGACAACAGTGTCAACATACAAGTGGGGTCTACCACTCCTGACAAGTGGGGTCCACCACTCCTGACAACAGTGTCAACATACAAGTGGGGTCTACCACTCCTGACAACAGTGTCAACATACAAGTGGGGTCTACCACTCCTGACAACAATGTCAACATACAAGTGGGGTCTACCACTCCTGACAACAGTGTCAACATACAAGTGGGGTCTACCACTCCTGACAACAGTGTCAACATACAAGTGGGGTCTACCACTCCTGACAACAGTGTCAACATTCAAGTGGGGTCCACCACTCCTGACAACAGTGTCAACATACAAGTGGGGTCCACCACTCCTGACAACAGTGTCAACATACAAGTGGGGTCCACCACTCCTGACAACAGTGTCAACATACAAGTGGGGTCCACCACTCCTGACAACAGTGTCAACATACAAGTGGGGTCTACCACTCCTGACAACAGTGTAAACATACAAGTGGGGTCCACCACTTTCCGGCCATATATTAAGATAATATATTAAAGGTGAAGAATGTAAAAGAGAAGTAGCAGAGCAGTTTTATTAGACGACATGTGTATCTTAAGGGCAGCTTTAATGATCTTAGGAAAATATTCTGGGAAGATAATATGAGAAACACGAATTTAAATCAGTGTTTCGAGATGATTAACTCAGTGGCACTAGAAATGTGCTCCAAACTCATGCCATAAGAAAAAAGAAATGTAATTAGAAAGAGAGAAACGCTCACTTTACAGGCGAAGATGAAGAATCACTGAATTTCTTAAAAATCTCACTTTCTCATGAGCGAAAATAATTAATAGATGAGAGACCAGGATTGGCAGAAAGGCTAAAAGCCATTAATGAAGCTGAAAAAATTGAAAACACTCTTTTTAATATGCGAAATCCAAGGCAAGAACCACATCCAGTGGTAGACCTTTGCTTAATGAAGATGGAACTTAAACAGTTGGTAACAGTCCCCTCAAGGGAGGTTCCTTGACGCTGGTGAGGGGCTCTTGATTTAGGGAATTGGATCTCTGCTCCAGGCACTGTATAATCCTACGGGTTTAGCGTTCCACCATGATTATAATATTAATGTTTATAACAGTGAAATGAGGGAAATACTGAAATCACACTCTGACTTGTTTTCAGCGAGACGTGAATCATCAGACTAAAGACTGGCAGTCTAAATTAATTTTTCACGAATGAGACCACAAATTCCGCCAGCATACACTGTTTCTGCCTAAACCCAAACACTACTCTGCGTTGAAGAAACCGTTAATGGTATATACCCTTGCACGATGCCCCAGGACCTGACGTCTGGAATTCCATGTTCATCAAAGATTGAGAAAAAATATATGCCTTAAATATTGTATGGAGACAGTGTTAGCACAGGAGTCATCCCACAATCATTAAGAACCATATATGTATAGACACACTTCACATCGGTGGCTTGATGCTGGTGAACCTTACAAGTTTAGTATATCTCACTAAATTTAATAATTCACACAGGTTGCAACGTACCAACTGCAAAAAAAGGAAAAATATAGCCCAATAGCACTGATCCAAATCAGTAACATAGTTTAGAGCAAGGTATTTCTGCCTCTCGTAGTTACTGTACAATTGCAACATGTATTGGATGCAATGGAAGACACAAAATGCAGATATAGTATACACAGACTATGCAAATGTCTTTGAAAAGTGGGATCATGGTGTAACAGCACAAGACGTGTGTAAAAGGAATAACTGCAACAGTGAGCAGATATTTTTTAATATTAGTACTAATCAATCAGATGCAGAGTAACAGCCAACAGTGAAATATGAGGATGTCATAATGAAAAGCTCTGTTTCTGAAGGAGCAGTAGTCGCCCTAGGTCTCTCTCCCATTCTCATATCGGAGACATAAGTCATAGCGCTGTATAAGTCTTCAGAAAAGATACTAGAGTAACAGCCTTTGTGAACACAGCAAATCACCAAGCTGATATTAATTAGCCTTCCGGTGAACCACATAAAACAGTATGGGATTCAAAGAGGAAAAATTTTCAGTTACTCTTCTAAGGAAAAATTAAAAAAAATATATATAAAATGAGGCGGAGTACAAATCAAGCTCAAAACGCTCACTAGAGTAGAAAAAAGATGTGAGTGACTTGATATCAGTTGATCTTACATTCAAGGATCATAACAATGTTGCTATCACATACGTAAGTAAATTGAAACGCTGGATATCCTGGAACCTTCAAAACGAGAGATGCCAAGCCTGGAATATTGCTGTGCACTTACAGCCACTTTCAAGGCAGGTCAAATTTTTGCACTGCAGAATGTATAGAGAACTTTATCTGCCCATTTAAATTCGGTCAAGCACCTAAATTATTGTCATTCCTGAAATCTCCACAACGAAATTACTCCATTCGAGAGCACAGGCTCGGCAGATGGTGCAATATACCTCTAATGAAAAGCAGGGGCGCAGCTAGTTCACTAATAGCTAAGTCAATAATGGTAAAGGGACCGATATTTCAAAACCCTCCCTTCATACAAAAGATGAATTACCAACCTAGCTGTCTTGAAAGGGAAACTGGATAAGTTCTTCAAGTCAGTTCTTCCTGGTCAGTCACCCTGTGGTGTCTAAACTGGAGTGCTTGCGGCTAGCACTAGCTGCTGGTGCTAGCCGCACTGAACACTCAAGCTGTTCCTTGGTTACGTGGGAGGCGAAGCGGAATCATCAGGTTACTACGAGGTTCGGCCTCAGACCGATTTAAAATAGCAATAAAACTATCGAAACTAGTGATGTATATATCGTAGGTATGGGAAATGTGGAAGACAAAAAGAATTAGGAGAAAGACTTTCAGATTGTGGCACCAATTGACAAGTAATGATAAAATGACTCGCCAAACTACAATAATAATAATAATAGTTTCTCATATTTTCTTAAGTCTTTGGTATCACCAGAGAATTTTTTTACGAATAGAGGAAAACTAGGAACACTTTGAAGGTGTGGACGGGACACAGTGCTGTTGATCCTGTGATGAACAACATGTAGTGTTCTCAGAGAAGTAGTCGGTGAGTTTTAAGTCGGTGACATGTATGTTACCTGGGAAAGAATTAGGAAAGTTACTGATGCCCAGGGGAAAATCTAGTAAAGGTATTGATGCTCAGGGGAAATCTAGTAAAGGTATTGATGCTCAAGGAAAATCTTTTGAAGGTATAGATGTTCAGGGAAAAATCTAGAGAAGTTTTACTGATTAAGGAGTCATTGTCAAGTCATTGCCATTCCGGGAAAACTGGGATGCGAGTCATTATTGAATCGGAGAATTCACAACATGAAAACATTAAAAAACAAATTACCTTAATTTAAGTATGTGTAAAGAAGTGACTCGTAAAATCGTAATAAAAGGATTAAAAACCGCTCAGGCTTGACGGTGGCTCAGTCTTCACATTCTCTACCTCTCAGGAACGGTCATGTTAATAACACATAATATGCAGTTTATGGCACTTTACTGAGAAGACTTTTCATTAACCAGGGACTTTTATTAGTTCTTACGTGAGAATTAATTGTCACTGCTGGACGAAACGTCTTCTCAATAAAACGCCACAAACCGCATATTGCGTTTTGTTAAGATGCTTGTCAGTATATAATACCAATGACATACATCTCAGGAACGGGACGGGACTCGACCCCTGGCAAGACCAGCCTAAATTTACCAACCCAACTCCTCCATATCATGCCAGCTTAAAAATATTTATCCAGTTACGTGCTGCATATGCAAAGTTGGAAAGCTGGTATGAGGTCGCCAGGTAATTTTAGGATTGTCTTACTATGGGTCGAGTCCTGCACGTTCCTGAGATGCAGAGAAGTTAAGGTAGTTACTGTCAGGTCAATCTGATAGATCTGCCATTTTTCATATGCCTAATCAAAATCACCTGGTGTAAATGGTTACCGTTGTATTGACGGGGAAGCTGTGGTGGATGAGAAGACACAGATGTGATGCTGACCTCCGCAAGGACCCTAGTTCCATACCTGGATGCTCGTTCCTGTTATCGTAGTGTGATTCTTTAACATCTGATGTATTCGGTAATGTCTGTTGTGATAAGTTTGTTAATAAATATAATTCGGTTGGTAATATGCTATTCACCGTAACTGAGAATGCCATTAATGTAGTTTATAATTTAAATTTGAATGTAATTTAAAAATTAAGCTTTTTATTTAATTTTCAACATATGATTTAATGTAACTGGTAATGTAACTTAGGTAATGTAGCCAATAATATTGTGAAGTAATTGTGTGAAATGCAAAGTGCCGGATGCTATAAGGTGGGACTGGCACTCTCTCCCCATCTACAATCTTCTCGGGTCATTTCTTCACGTGGGTCAAGACAGGTCGCTGGGGAAGAGGAGGATTGGGAAGGCGTAAGAGAAGTAAGGAATGGATGGATGAAGGGAGGGAGGAAGGCTTCTATATACGACTTCATTTAATCTATCCTTTCCTCTCGGCTGCCCTCTTCGTTTCTCCTTAAAATTGTTAGCTTTTATTTCCACTGTGTAACTATTATATAGAATAGAGAAGCAGCATACTACTGATGTAACCAGTTTTGCTAAATAATAAGAATGCACCCTGATTCATCTCACATCCCTCTACCCCTCACGCCTTCTCCCAACTCTCCATCCCCAAACCTCAAGTCGACTCCATTCTCCACATCCCCTCCACCCTAAATATTTATATACCTATAATAAACCTATAGACCACTACTCACAGGAGGTTCATAAACCGACGGAGAAAAAATAGATGTGCGAAATCTTGAAACACCAGTTCAACAGTCCACAAAACTTCAGAAGAGTGGGGGATCCAGAGAGTTTTTCATTACCTCTGCACCGCTCCCACTACAAATCATATAAGAACATAAGCACAGATCCCCCAGGAATTCGGGATGGAAATAGATAACATGCACTCACATGCAGCACTTCAGCCTGATTTTTGGAACTATATATATATATATATATATATATATATATATATATATATATATATATATATATATATATATATATATATATAAATATAGGGAAGTACCACCTCTCTCTCTCTCGCTCTCTCTCTCTCTCTCTCTATCTATATATATATATATATATATATATATATATATATATATATATATATATATATATATATATATATATATATATATATATATATATATATATATATATATAAACTACAAAATACCACTATCCCGTGCATTCGGTATCCTTGGGAGAAAGAGCTAGATCTAAGTGAAATGCCAAAGTCCCAGATATAACTCAGTTACACTAAGGTGTAAGTATAGTCCTGGCATCAAAACTACAGGCCAGTGGCATTAATATCAGACATGATAAAAATCTTTGAGAGGGGGATGTGATAGTAAATTGCAAAATTTATGGAGAAGCATTATCTGCATAAACGAAATCAAGATAGATTTAGAGCAGGAAGATCATGCTTGATACAACGGCTAGAACTACAGAGGCTCTGGAAGAAACCCAAAGCACAAGACGTGGTCAAGACGGACTTTGCTAAAGCATTTGACAAATGTGATCACATTGATAACCCATAACAAAAAGTTAATAGGTGTAACAGGGAAAGTAGGAAAATGCATATTCAGCTTTATAACGAAGATAAAGCAAAAAAGTATCAACTAACAAAGTAAAATGTAGGTTTAGTAAATTAAACTAGGTGAAAAGTTCATTACCTCATGGCACGGTAACGATTTAAAATAGACCCAGTGAAAAACATGGAAGGAATGAGCACAACAAGAGAATAATGTATCAGCATCTGTGATCCAAGATTAATGAACCTGGTTTGACCTCTGCGGAGGGCAAGATCAACAGGATCAACCAGGTTGTGATGGATATGTGGGCCAGCGGGCCAGCAGCAACAGCCTTTTTAACCAGGCAGTCAGTAGTCTTTGTCGCAGGCCTGGCCGCGAGAATAGGGAAAACTCTTGCAACAGTTCAAAGGTAAAAGACAGGGACGTCTACCATCCCTACAGCTGCTCGACAATACCTCCTCCTATAACGTCCCAACGCGCACACTATCACACCTATTCCTGCTTCACCATCCTTATTTCGACTTCGTCTCTATTCTCAATCCTCTATACCTTTTCACTTCTTAGCCCTCCATCCTTCTTTCGCCAATTTCCATCGTTCCACCTCCCATTCACCTCTCCCTCACATTCCCTCTTTCCCTCCCCACTTCTCTTCGCCGTACCAAATGTCGCATGAAATAAATTTTCTTCCCCTTTTGTTGTTATCGTAAGTTTTCCTGTTTTATTTCGACTTATTTTTTTGTGTTGCATATTTCCCTTTTCGATCACAGTCTTCGTGTGTTCTTGTCTGGTTTTGTTTTTTATTTAATTTGGCTTTATTATGCTCGATCATTATTATTATTCTCATTCCATAATTATCATAATAATCGTGTTCTTAAGATTGAAAAAGACACTACTACAGCATAATACGATCCTTTATTGACAACGTTTCGGCCACACAGTGAGCTTTATCAAGTATGTGACTTAAAGCCTAGTGTGTGAGCCAAACGTTGTCAATAAAGGATCACATTATACTGTACTTGTGTTTTTCCATCGTGTAAGTACTCTCAGTGGCCACTTTATTAGGCACACACTTTCAGTACTAGGTAGGATCCACCTTTTCCCCCATAACGGCCTGAATTCTTCCTGGCATGGATTTAACAAGGTGCTGGAAACATGATATTGTAGCCAACTTATTCTAGATTTCATTGCATTCAAATTCATTTTCATAAATATAGTATGTATCAATGAGAGCTGGAAGATACACAAACGTGATATCCCTGTTTTACAAGTGAGTATAAGAAATGCAAAAAAAAAAAAAAATGTATATCAGTACTATACAATGCGTCTAGGTCATCGTGCAGAATACTTATTGATCAATGATTTACAATACGTAGCTTGTATTTCAGACAAATATGAATAAAAAGGTACATGTAGAGTGAGCTCTTATTGGGGCAATATTTTCCTCTGCGCAGAGCTCTACACAAAACGAAACGTTACCAAGGATAGTTAATTTGGTGTTAAGCCTGTCAACTAAACTGTGATCATTAAGGACGCATGTAACCTGTGTATCATGGCAAGAATACTTGAATCCTAAAATGAGGAACAAAGTGTATATATATATATATATATATATATATATATATATATATATATATATATATATATATATATATATATATATATATATATATATATAATTTATATATATATATATAATTTATATATAATATATCGTGCCGAATAGGTAAAATTGGTCATTTAGCATTAACTCGTTTAAAATTAAGTCCTTTTAAAATTTTTCTCATAAAAGTTTAAAGATGTATTTTGTTTCATTTATGTTAATGTAAAAATTAATAATTTAGTACCAAAAAAACTTAGAAAACTTAACTAACCTTATAACAAACGCAATTTAATTTAGCCTAATCCAACTAAATATATTTTAGATAAGTTTACAATAATTTAATAAACAAACACAATGAAATATATTTTTTTCGTTTGGTTCAGAATGATATTTTCTAAATTATTGCATACACAAATTTTCGCTTGGGCAAGAAGAGCGTTGTGATTTAAGCCAAAATCCCAAGTTTTACCTATTCGGCACGACATAGATATATAATATCGTGCGGAATAGGTAATATTGGACAATTAACAAGAACTCTTTTAAAATTAAGTCCTTTCTAAAATTTTCTCTTATACGTTTAAAGATATATATCATATATATATAGCATATATACACAAGAGACATACACCGATATACCTTTGTGTTAAAGCTTATTCTTCTACTTTTTTGTATTTATATATTTAAATTGTTAATATTCCTGTTAAACTACTTAATTTATGTATCAGTTTAATCGACTTAATCGAGCTATTCAATTTCTTAGTATAACTTATCTTCATTCCACGTGTAAATTGGTGTTTCTTACGTTTAATTTCACATTTCAAGTGGTTGTGTGTGTGTGTGTGTGTGTGAGAGAGAGAGAGAGAGAGAGAGGTGATGGCCGGACCTGGATGTGAGTTGCGCCACACTCAGTGCTGATGACAACAATGACTGGGCCAGTAGCGCCTGTGTCAACACGCCTCCCAGGCTGATGCTGGGCTTGCCTCCTCTAACAAAGGCTTTTAACACTCACGTCACTATTTTTTCCACGATTTTCTTTGTTCGTATATTTAAATGTTTTCTTTAATTTATTTGTTTTATTTTACATAAATTAGCAGTAATCCTTGTTTTTTTTTTCGTGTTAACATTCATATGAAACCTAGTCATGACAAATTTAATAAGGCTCGAAAACAATGAGCAAAAAAATAAAAAAAGTTACTGAGTATATCTGTAAGTTTGAAAGATTTAGAAAATCTAGTGTTTAGTTCTTGCTTCTTTTACAATCTTTTGAAGAAAAAAATCCCTAAGCTGAAATTTCATAATTGATTCTCTAGTTACACGACTTATTTTATTATCTCCCTACAAAGCGGTATTTTGAAAAAAAATCCTCCCTAAATTGGAATCTGGCCCCTAGGTTCAATGATTCATTTTCCCTCCATAAAGACCTTTCACCAGACCCAAAACTTGCAATGTTCCGCTCGGTGAAGCTGCGAATATGACATAAAAACTGTTTTTATAACCTTCCCAGCGACTGCTGTCTAATATCCACTCCATAAAAACTGCTCCTCCAGTGGAATATTACCATTATTCGTTACCGCCTTGGGAAATACTCTCAATGGTTCAGCGCCACCTCGCTTCTCTCTATCACCTCCGTTTTTTTTTTTTTTGTATTTTTTCAACTAAGGCTAATAAAAGGATGCAAGACTATTGATCCAAGAATTGGAGTTACCCCCATACCTTGGATCAAATTTGTTTACCTCCTATTGTATACGAGTTTAGGGCTTCTCCATGAAAATGCTAATAGTAATACGTTAATAAAAACAACTGCATAGCACGGACTAACAGATCAGAATGGTCGTCAAATCTGCATAGTTCCATTTTGCTCTAACGTTTTCCTCTAATTTTAACATGTTAACATCCTTTTAATTTAAGTATATCATGCAAGTTTCAGTGCTTTATGTACCTGTGTATCATGGAAGTTTCTCAGTGGTTTAAGTACCAGTGTATCATGCAAGTTTTTCAGTGGTTTAAGTACCAGTGTATCATGCAAGTTTTTCAGTGGTTTATGTACCAGTGTATCATGCAAGTTTCTCAGTGGTTTATGTACCAGTATATCATGCAAGTTTCTCAGTGGTTTATGTACCAGTATATCATGCAAGTTTCTCTGTGGTTTATGTACCAGTGTTTCATGCAAGTTTCTCAGTGGTTTATTTACCAATGTATCATGCAAGTTTCTCAGCGTTTTTACCAGTGTATCATGCAAGTTTCTCAGTGGTTTATTTACCAGTGTATCATGCAGGTTTCTGAATGGTTCATTTACCAGTGTATCATGGAAGTTTCTCAGTGTTTTTTTACCAGTGTATCATGCAAGTTTCTCAGTGGTTTATTTGCCAGTGTATCATGCAGGTTTCTGAATGGTTTATTTACAGTGTATCATGCAAGTTTCTCAGTGGTTTATTTACCAGTGTATCATATACATTACTCACTGTTTCATTTACCAGTGTATCATATACATTACTCACTATTTCATTTACCAGTGTATTATATACATTACTCGCTGCTTCATTAATGTCACTGTATTTCCGATATCTTCCAGGCTCTTTTGAAGCATAACTTACTTTTAATTTAAAAATCTTGCTTTAATCTTTGCTCCTCCACTGTGAAAGCTAACTTACATAGCTGAATTAGAACAGTAAAACTTTTGGCATACTTGATGGTTTGTATACTTCATTTTTGTATTTGTTTTATGTTCAAAGTGGAACAAATGTTATGTGCAATGAGGCAGGGAGGATGATGGCCCAGTGTGAGATATGTGGTGCTGAGTGTTGTTTATCTCTCTTAATGATTTTGGGGATCATTGGCTTCCACTGTCCTCTCAGGCCAGGCTTCTAAATTAGAGAGAATGTTTTATTTACCTGTGGCATACGTGTGACCTGTTTCACGGCTTCCTCTTCCTCGCAGCCTGGCCACTGGCCAGACTTCCTTGTTGACTTGCTATTAACCAAACTGTCCATGCTAGTGGTTCGCAGGCCCCACATAGCCATCACAGCCCGGCTGATGAGGAAAATTTCTACTCTCGTTCCGGTAATATTCCCGGTTTCTGCTGATAACAGATTGAAGTTTTGAACCACGTGTGTTGACACACGCGGTGTGTCTAAACTGTCTCACGTAACGCTCACTCCAGTAAGTTGTTTGCAGAATGGTGACCAGGCTCTCAAGTATTTTTCCCTTATACAGTATATTATCGGATATCTCTCCTCCATACCTGAGACAACAATCCAAGTGTTTTGAGGTGTTCCCAGTAGTTTAGATGTTGTAATGATTCATTATGGACAGTAAACAACCTCTGTATAGTTTCGGCTCTGTCTCTTCTAGAAGAAAATGAACACGAATACATTCACTTAATACAACTTTATTGAAAAATGTTAGTCCTTATACCTTGATCACTGTAATTAAATACAGACACGTGTGTTGGAAGTGATCAGAGGTCCAAAGACGGCAACACGTGCACTAAAGGTTTCCTAAGTGAATGCATTCGTGTCCATTTTCCAGAAGTTTTGGACAGCATTTGCCTTACATCTGTTCTGTATCTTCTACAATGGAAAGCACAGTGAACACAGAACAATATTTGAGTCACAAGACCACCATTGATGTTAAAGGTACGATCAGTGGCATTGTATCATTTTTTCTAAATGCTCTCGAAGTCCACCGTTATTTTCGTGGCCTCTGCTGTATTTGACTTATTTTGATCAAGTTACAGATCCTCTGACATAATCCCCAAGTCATATACTTGTCTTCTACATACAACAATCGCTGTATAGCCCTTGTGGCTTAGCGCTTCTTTTTGATTATAATAATAATACATACAAGATGAGGTGAATGCATTTTGTACACTACTCGTTTTGAATTCTTAATTCATCCCATACCTAAGCAGTTGAAATTTGTCGATATTAAACATCATGTTATTTTCGTTTGGTTATTGAAAAATTTTGTTTGCTATTGTAAATTTTGTTTTGTTTGCAAGCTGTAGCTGGTGTTTATATCTGATGTGAGGATAAGTAAAAGTAGTGGTGGTAGCGTACTGAAAATTATAATATGACTCAAATTTATTTGATTTACTACCACTATTTTCGTTTTGTTTTTCAAAAAATTTGAATATCCACCTCTCTACTTTCCATGTTATATCTGTTACCCTTATTGCACGAGTTATCAACCCATATGTCATAATTTATAGTTACTACATCTTCATTTTTTTTTCTTCCAAAGCCTCTGTGATTTTATCATCTGATTTAATAATTGTGACAGGCATGTCCTTTCTGCTCTGAATCCATCCTGACTTTTGTAGAGTTGAGTAGGCTGTGATATTTAAGAAGCCATTGTCAGCATGCCCATCTATTCTGCTCGAGGCTTGTACTCGTGGAATGCTATACTCATCAAAAATTGTAAGAAACACTATCTCGGGTCTTCAGTATTTTATGGAGAAGTCTGGATATAGGTGTCATCTCACTGTCATTGAAAACCACAGATATTGCAAAACTTCACAAAGAAGCAGTAAAGTAGTTGCGAGAAACCATAGACCAATAAGTATGTTTGCTACTTCAGTCATAATATTATAAACCAATATCCCTAATTTCACACATTACTAGAAATTTTCAACGTGTACTAAACAACAAGATTGCCAATCCACAGGAATCACAGCAGTTGCACAATTAAGAGCAACATGGGCTTAGGGCAGGTATCTTCTGCCTCTCACAATTGCTAGGTCCTAGATGATCTACAAGGCAAACCAAATCATGATGTAGTGTACACTGATTTTGCAAAAGCATTCGACATATACATCTATGATGTGATTGCGCACAAAACGCATGCAAAGGGAATAACTGGAAAAGAAGACAGATGGATTTTTAACTTAACATATAGAACCCAGAGGGTATTAGTAAACAGAGTGAGGTCGGAGGTTGCCACATTGAAGAGCTCTGTTCCTCAAGGCACAGTACTTGCCTTACTTCTGTTTCTCATTCTTATAACCGACATCGACGGGGACATAATCATAGCTCCCTAACACCCTTTATGATGACACCGGAATATCCATGCGAATGGCGTTCGTCGAAGACAGCAAATTTTCAAGAGGATATATATCAAGTCTTACACTGGGCCTCAAACTTCTATATTTCATGAGGACGAAGTTTCAATTACTCCGCTATGAGTTTCGAGAGTAACTACTCTCGGAGCCCGACCATGGACCAGGCTCGCCTGGTGCTAGCCTCATCAACCAGGCTGTTGCTGCTGGAGGCCCGCTGCCCCACATATCCATCACAACCTGGTTGATGTGGCACCTGGTGAAGACACTTGTCCAGTTTTCTCTTGAAGACTTCTACACTTGTTCCAGTAGTGTTTTTGAGATCTTCTGGTAAGATGTTGAATAGTCTGAGGCCACGAATGTTGATACGGTGTTCCCTTATTGGGCCCACCACACCCCTGCTTTTTCAGTGCGTTTATTTTGCACCTCTCATATCTCTCGCTCTAGTATGTTATGGCAGTGTGCAGATTTGGGACCAGGCCTTCGAGTACTTTCCAGGTGTATATCATCATGTATCACTCTCATCCGCGCCAGTGAGTACATGTTCAAGACTTGCTCTGTTTTGGCCATAAACGATCTTTGTATTTGTTCAAGCTCTGATATTTTTCCTGCCTTGAACGGGACCGCCAACATTGAGCAATATTCCAAATGAGGGAGAACTAGCGATTTGAAAAGTGTCACCACTGGCATTATTTCCCCTAGCCTAACCAAAGCCATTTTTTGGCCAAATTCTACTAAATATATCATAGATCAATTTAAAAATATTTTTTGCAAGACTTACGTTTAATAATGTGAGAAGATCTCACAGTCATGGATCACAACCATGTTGTCATTCCTATCGCAAGGAAAACGATGTGCTGGATAACTAGAACTTTCAAGAAAAAAGACGCTGAGCTAATGAAGATACTAAGCCACTTGTTCTTTCCAAAGCAAAATACTGTTGTATACTGACGGCTCTCTTCAAGGCAGGGGAGAGTGCAGGTCTCGAAAACGTACAGAGAACTTTCACTGCATTTATACGATCAAACATCTGAACTACTTGAAATTCTTGAAATACCTTCAACTGTATCTCATGGAATAACTCCGAATTACAACAAAAGACTTGGCAGGCGGTGCAAAATACCTCCACTAAGAAGAAGGGGGCGCAATAAGTACAGAGAGAACTCTATGTCAGAGGTTCCCGACTCTTCATCGCCCTCCCTCCGTGCGTAAGGGTGATTACCAACAAACTTTTGGCTGTCTTCAAGAGAGAACCGACAAGTTCCTCAAATCAGTGCCGGACCAGCCAGGCTGTGGTTCATATATTAAACTGCGTGAGGCCAGCAGTAACAACCTAGTTGATCAGGCCTCGATCCTCCATAAGGCGTGGTCTGGGGCCGGACCGCAGGGGTGTTGACCCCAAGAAGCGTGATTGAGGTATTTTTCAGGTTAAACCTAGTATGGGTACTTCCGTCCGCTAGTAGCCATGTACTAACCTTACTCTCTCAACCAATTGTTACGTACACATTTTTGAAATCAGCCAGTTAAATGATTAGATGGTTAAAAATAATTCAAAGAAAACGTTACTGGAGAAAGAAGTATTAAAACACACAGGAATGTAAGTAGAAGTGTGTAAGATTTACCTGTTAAGTGTTTATGAGGCAGGAAAGAAGTCAAGATTGCCTGACTTGAAACCATTGTTTCATACATGACAGGACGATAGTACCTCCATGAATGTTGTCAACCAGCGTACTGCCTGTTGTGTATTATGGTGCTGGCTAGTGTGAAGTTATAATGCTGGTTGGTGTGAGGTTATAGTGCTGGTTGGTGTGAAGTTATAATGCTGGTTGGTGTGAGGTTATAGTGCTGGTTGGTGCGAGGTTATAGTGCTGGTTGGTGTGAAGTTATAATGCTGGTTGGTGTGAGGTTATAGTGCTGGTTGGTGTGAGGTTATAGTGCTGGTTGGTGTGAAGTTATAATGCTGGTTGGTGTGAGGTTATAGTGCTGGTTGGTGCGAGGTTATAGTGCTGGTTGGTGTGAGGTTATAGTGCTGGTTGGTGTGAGGTTATAGTGCTGGTTGGTGTGAGGTTATAGTGCTGGTTGGTGTGAGGCTATAGTGCTGGTTGGTGTAAGGTTATAGTGCTGGCTGGTGTGAGGTTTCAGGCTGAAGAGACTATGGTGCTGGGTGGTGTGAACTCATGGTGGTGGGTGTGATTTATGGTGATGTGTGGTGTAAAGTTATGGTGCTGGGTGGTTGAGGCTATGGTTCAAGCTGGAGAGACTATGGTACTGGCCATTTGAGGTTATGGTGCTGGATGGTTAAGGTTATGGTTCAAGCTTGAGAGATTATAGTGCTAGCTGGTTGAGGTTATGGTGCTGGGTGGTTAAGGTTATGGTTCAGGCTTGAGAGACTATGGTGCTGGCTGGTTGAGGTTATGGTGCTGGAGGATAAGATTATGGTTCAAGCTTGAGAGACTATGGTGCTGGCTGGTTGAGGCTATGGTGCTGGATGGTTAAGGTTATGGTTCAGGCTTGAGAGACTATGGTGCTGGCTGGTTGAGGTTATGGTGCTGGATGGTTAAGGTTATGGTTCAGGCTTGAGAGACTTATGGTGCTGGCTGGTTGAGGTTATGGTGCTGGATGGTTAAGGTTATGGTTCAAGCTTGAGAGACTATGGTGCTGGCTGGCCTGTGACTTATCGTAGCTTAGTGCAGCAGCAGCAGTGTCTGGCTGAGACGTAAATAAAGTCTTTATTGCTACTAAAGAAAGTGGCTCGGTGCCGCCAGGAGAAATATCACGTGGCAGGGACATAAAAATACTGCTTGATATCCTCCGTGGAAGTTATTACATCCCTTTCTTATAGTAATGATCGGGAACTAATATTTGCTGAGATCTCGGTAGAGCAACTCTCACTCTCTCTCTCTCTCTCTCTCTCTCTCTCTCTCTCTCTCTCTCTCTCTCTCTCTCTCTCTCTCTAATATATATATATATATATATATATATATATATATATATATATATATATATATATATATATATATATATCAATAACAACACTGCGACTAGCCAAGGACTCGAACCCGTGTCGTTTTGGCTCGCCTCATGGTGAGCGAAAATCACATGATGCGCTAACCCAGAGGACAACGAAATCCTACAAGACTCAAACACCCAGCAGAGCTAGGTGCTTTACCTTGATCCGAGGACATACGGTGGTGTGGGTGCCTCTGAGCTAATTTCATTCTACTCCCCGTTTGGTGTACTTGTCTCCACAAGCAGTATTTTATTTTACTGTAACCAGAAATGAGTGGTTACAATAACAACACTACGACCGCACTAACCCACACCAAACGGGGGAGTAGAATGAAATTAGCTCAGAGGCACCCACACCACCGCATGTCCTCGGATCAAGGTAAAACACCTAGCTCTGCTGGGCGCTTGATTCTTGTAGGAATCAGTTTTACCTATTCGGCACAACTTTATATATAAATTATATATATATATATATATATATATATATATATATATATATATATATATATATATATATATATATATATATATGTATATATATGTCGTACCTAATAGGTAAAACTGGTCAATTAGCAAGAACTCATTTAAAATTAAGTCCTTTCTAAAATTTTCTCTTATACGTTTAAAGATACATTTTTTCATTAACATTGATGTAAAAATTTATAATTTTGCACCAAAAGAATCTTAGAAAACTTACCTAACCTTATTTTAACAAGCGCAATTTATTTTAGCCTAATCCAACTAAATATATTTTAGATACTTTTACAATAATTTAATAATAAACAAACACAGTGAAATGTATTTTTTTTCGTTAGGTTCAAAATGATTTTTTGCGAAATTATTGTATACTCAAATTTTCTCTTGTCTTATATGACAAGATGAGCGTTGCTATTTAAGCCATGATCGCAAGTTTTACATATTAGGCACGATATATATATATATATATATATATATATATATATATATATATATATATATATATATATATATATATATATATATATATATATATATATGGGAACGTCTTTACGTGGACAATCTCCTCTTTTCTGCAATTTTGCAAGCTCCTGATGATGTGTTGATTGTAACACGAAAGACCTACAGCTATCATTCTCCCCCCGTGGTTGCTTTGCGTATATATATATATATATATATATATTGCCGAGAGGCAACAACCTTGTTATGCCGTGCTGCACATGCAAGTTGGAACGTAAATGTCTGGGAGTTACGTTTAATTAATTCCTGGCTGTTACATTAGTTCCAGATACTGAAATAAAACTTATTTATTCTTGACCTTTACTAACGTTCATGACCACTTTATTTAAAGTGTGTTCAGTGTATTCTGCTCTCGCCCCTGACTTCTTCCACCTAGCCCTGGACCACCGGTAACATGATGGTCATTTTATAGTTGGTTCCTTGAGGCTGGCCAAGAGCTTATAATCACAAGAATTGGGGACATGCTGGATCAAACTGCATTTCCTCCCAGGTGATGTGTGACCCCGATGGGTTTAGCTCATGTATAAAATAATATGTTCAGTTAATGATTTCTGGTGCATCCCACCATCCCCATCCTTCTGTTGGTCTTCTTTCACATCTCTGACTGGTGCAGTCCACCGTCTCCACTTCCTTGACCCTTTGACTGGCACAGCCCTTCATTCTCCCCCCTTCGTTCTAACTCGCATCACTTTGACTTGCGCAGCATCCCATCCTTCCCCCCCCCCCTCCTCTCTTTGGCCCTCCCTCGCATCCCTTAATCTCTCTCGTTTCTATGATTGCTTGGGATTGCCACCTAATTCCCATTTTCTATTAACTGGGTCGTTACGAGGCCGGGTGACTGCGTAGGGCCATTAGGTGGACGTGAGGAGAGGCAGTGATTGGGTCCGGACAGTACCATTAAGTTAGCACCATTTTGCCATCCAGAGGATGTGGGGGTGAAATGTGAGGATGGGGGATATTTTTATCTAGCAAAATTGCATACATCGGCAGTGCTGCTACCCACCTACATGATAGTTAAAAAGTGGGAACAAAAGCTACTTCGAATATTCCCTTGCACAGGATGAGTCATTCTGTATTTCAATACGTCAGTCTGAACTGGGAGAACGGACTCTTGTTGTGCCTATCATTCCATTCATTTTCAGTATACAACAATACCAGCACTCTTCTTCCCTCCATCAGGTTAGATTAGGTTGGCCTCTGTCCATAAAATGCAACTAATTATAGCATTCCACAGTGAAAAAAAAATATGAAGATAAGATAAAGGCAATAAAAAGTTCTGCCGAAGGAAGAGACACCTGGCAGCCATTGAGCGCGGTCGATGTAACTGTGCCAGATATTCACTGTTTAAGGTTCTTTAATTACTGGAAAAATTGGCGGATGGATATTTAAGTCATAACAAGTTGAATCCAAAGTGTAGAAGTAAACAAGGAAGTAGAAGGCTGCCACAGTGAAACGCTTTGTTCCTCAAGGCATAGTATTTGCCCCTCTCCTGTTTCTTATTCTTATATTGACATGTAGATGAATGCTTCAGAGAACTGACAAGTTGAAAAATTAGACACATGTGCATCACTTGGGTATCTTTATTGTGGAAACGTTTCGCCACATTGTGGCTTCATCAGTCCAGTGCAAAGAAAAAGAGTGAAGATCAGAAGAAGATTGAGGTAATCAGTCTCTCAGCCCTTAGGCTGAGGGACTGATACCGGATTTTTTTATGAGAGTGGAGTCCAGGGAGAGCAGCGAATCTTTAAGCAAATATAAGCCTAATCTTCTAGTTAGCCCCAGACATCAATCTGATGTTCAGTGAGGACAAATTTCAATTGCTCCGCGTTGGAAAAATTGAGTCAATAAAAGAATGAAACGGTGTACGAGTTAAATTATCCAGTATAACTTAGGTTCAATGTGCGAGACTTGGTTATGACTCTGTGTTGACCTCAGCTTGTGTTTGGGGGGGGGGAGAAGAAACCTTGAAATCGGTCACAGATATATCACAGGTAAGCTCAAGCTGCAGGTTTATATAAGCTGAGGTAACACGGGAGATTACGTTACATAAAAGTTAAGCTCTCTCATTAGTTGGTGTTACATGTGCGTTGACGTTACATGAAAGTTTAATTTACATAAAATTGAGTTGCAAAAGATACTTATGACATAGTCCTATTTTATAAATGAGAACATCTTATATTTTTCAGATATTATTACTTTATATACAGCGCACATTTGTTTTGCTCGACGCGTTACGATGGATGTTGAATCTGCTGGTTCATATCCGCACTCTTCCGCTCTCTAAAAATGGGTGGATACGCATTTACTCCGGCTCTTTCATAATACGTAAACAGCCAAGCTCTTGTTTTTTTTTTTTAATAAAAGCAGCCGACTTTTATCCACAAACCAAAACAACTGAACGTTTGAACTCATGTTCATGACTCAGATTGGCAACTGTAGCCCCTGTTCCCATTTTCCTGTCCCCTCTCACATTCCTTATTTTTTCTTTCTTCCCCTCTCCCTCAACATAAAAAAACTTTCCCTTCCTGCGAATTAAAAGTAATTTGTATTATGGCATTTACTCTCTCCGTGTCCATTCAACAGCTCCATTAGTGACCCATATAGATCCTGGTGAAGCACGTCTGCGATTCTCGTCTTTATCCTTAGAGGCACCAAGTTCCAAAACACTGAGTTCCAGGCAGCCCAAAAAATCGGACTTTAGGAGCGTTGAAATATGTTGCTTGTGGCATGGTTGAACACAAGTTTGCGTTTGTTGCTTTGAGCTTCCTTAGTATTAGATTCTGAGGGAGTTTGTTAAAGATTTTCGTACATTTACTAAATGTGTTGTGGCTGAGATTATGACACAAACATTGGTTAAATAGAAAAAGTTTTCTACAGTGAGTCTTCTCGGAGGTTGTCCTGCAGTGTTAGATACAGACTGTAACTGCCCAGACACTGATATCAGAACATCACACTCGGTGTAAGAAACCAGTCATGCAACAGAAGTCTAATTTTAGAAGATATTTTGTGGCATCCATAATCCTATATTTTATCCTCCCTTCTCTGTATTCACTTAACTAGAGTCTTCCATTTGTTGTAACCTCCCTCCTCCACTGCTTTCTTTAACTCCCGTTGCCCTTATGTTAGCCCTGACACATTGCAGTATATTTGTGAAGCGCTAAACCCGTGTTGTTAGTTGAATGCTAACTGTGAAGGCTGGCACTCCGTCATATATTCTCGCGACAAAGTCTACTTTTGCAGCTAAGCTTACCTTAGCCCAGGTACAGTATATTTCCGTTGACCCTTGGTGCAGAAGATTCCTGGCAGAGGGACATAAATTTGCTAGTATCCGGGATATGTTGGATTTCCAGGAGGCCCCGTCTGGGACCTGGCCGAGGTGAGCAATGACCCGCAGAATGGACTACAGGTAACCTACAAGTATATACAGGTTCCCTTGTAATAAAGTGGAGGATGATAAGACAAATGCTGCTCCACCGAGGACACTTTATATAGGGTTCTTGACCACTGGTTAAAGCGTCGGTACAACGTGCGGTGCCGAGGTAACAGCCTGATTAATTGATGTCAACTGGGAAAGCTCTAACAATGTAAAATAATAGGCTACGTCGGGCCTTCTGTAACATTAGGCGACGATAGGTTGGGGGAATACGCAGTACTATTGTAGGATTTATATTAGTGCTGTGGAAAAAGTTTTTGGAAAAATACAGAACCTTGATCTTGCATTCTAAGCGAATTTGGCTTAATTCAGTGTCTCGCCTCAGACACTGGGTCACCCTACCGTGGTTTGAGCGATTGCGTTAAGAACCGAACTCCCTCTCTTCCCCCTCATCCTCACAGATGCCACGCTGTGTGTTAAATTTTTAAACATACCTACTACACGAGTATTATTTAAGCCACTGTCCACTTGTATTTTAATATCAAGGATAATTCAGTGTGTAAAATAGGGATTGAAGTTCTAAACTGCATAAGCACAAATTCGCACTTCCCTTACAACAGAGTTTACGAAGTGGTTTCTTATGCATTGATGAAATATAATCTTGCATCAGAACTAGCTTAATCTCGCCTGATATTGTTAAAATTAACGTTAAATAATGTAGTTTAATCATACTCCTAAAACATCTTAGTTCAACCTTAATTTAGTATTATTTAAATTTAATTAAATTTATAAATTTAAATCGTTTTCTTATAAACCAGGATCGTAAGTCTTACCTAAAAAAGCATGGCCTTCTGAGCTTCGTAGGCGCCCTCGGCCCATTGCTCGGCGGGCGCCCGCCTCCCGACCGCCAGCTCTTCCCGTCCGCGTAAAGACCGCAAAAAACTGGCAAACGACCACACACAGTATAATTAGCAATCTGGCCATGTAAAGTGCCCATAAATAGGGCAGAATGGGGTGTGTGGGGGAGTTTTATCCTGGGTAATGAATTCTTCCAGCCAGGCAAGGTAGTGAAAAAAGGGAACAGGGAAAGGCAATTTTAGTCTACACAAAAGGCGAAGAAGAGTAAGAGGTGAGGAAAATAAGGGAGGGAGAGGTGAGGAAAGTGGGGAGGGAGAGATGAGGAAAGTGGGGAGGGAGAGATGAAAGTGGGGAGGGAGAGATGAGGAAAGTGGGGAGGGAGAGATGAGGAATGTGGGGAGGGAGAGATGAGGAAAGTGGGGAGGGAGAGATGAGGAAGTGGGGAGGGAGAGGTGAGGAAAGTGAGAAAGGAGAGGTGAAGAAAGTGGGGGAGGGAGAGGTGAGGAAAGTGGGGAGGGAAGGGTAAGGAAAGTGGGTAGGGAGAGACGAGGAAGTTGGGGGAGAGTGAGAGGAGAGGACAGTGGGGGAGGGTGAGGCGAGGAAATTTGGGGAGGGTGAGAATGAGGTAGGTGGGGGAGGGGTGAGGGTGAGGATGAAAGTTAAGTAGTGTGAAGTATGAGGAAGTATGTGTGGGGAGTGATGAAATAAGAATGAATTGGGTGAACGGGAAGGGCAGGAATTAAAATATAAGACATGTGAATATAAAGATGGATCCCGGCAAGAAAGAAGATATTAAGATGAAGATCAGGGGTGATGATAATGGAAGAAACTCAAGCGGAAGTAACTATAAGAGGGAATAGAATTAAAAGGGGTGTTTATTTTATGACAAAAGAGGGGAAAAGCAGGGCGTGTGCTGTAGTGAAGGAGGGAAGATGGTAGTTATGAGGAAGGGTGGAAGAGGGAAGGAAGATGACGGGAGGGAGAGGGAGGGAAGATGAGAGGAGGGAAAGTTATGAGGAAGTTTGGGAGAGGTAGAAGCATGGTGGTGAAGAGAGCTGTCATACCTGTCGTGATGGAAGGTGAAGAAACAGCACGGTGTTGGAGGAGTCTTTCAGAATTTAATATTGCCTAAGAAAAGTGTGTGTGTGTGTGTGTGTGTGTGTGTGTGTGTGTGTGCGTGTGTGTGTTGGCGTATAAGATATGAGGGAATATATGCATCGAAAGCATAGTAATAATAATCTGGATTGTAATCAGCGTAAATTTAAATTAAAATGTAGTGTAAAATGAAGAACGTAAATATGTCGGCAGTATACGTAGTGTAAAGAAAGATGAAAGAATTGTACAATAACACGAAAGCTAAGAAGAGAAAACAAATAAAAGACATAAAAATATAGTGACAGTGATGAAGAATTTACACTCAGCAACTTATAAAAAATATGGAAAAAACAAAGAAATGCTGCAGAAAGTCTTTTAGAGATATTTAATGCCAGAATATGATGCCTATATAGGGCTGCGGGTTGCTAGTAGTGACAGGACTCACGAAATCGTAATGACAGGATTGCAAACAAACCATACCACAGGCGGGGATAGAACCCGCGACCAGTCTCAAAACTCTGGAGTTTTGAGACTCTCTGACCGCGGGTTCTATCCCCTCCCGTGTTATGGTTAGTAGTGACAGGCTGGTTGATCATAGAAAGAAAAGAATCCGTCCTCCGAGTATTTAAGTAGATTCTTCACGTACGGTTTGCAGCACTTGTTTAGGTTAGGTCAGGTCGTTCTATTTTCATAAAAAATAATTATAACATACCACAGCATTAAAAACTATAAATATAAGATAAATAATTTTAAATGAATGTCTGCGAAAACGGGAAAGCACTACGCCCGGCTTGGGCAAGTCAGCCATATATTCAACAGTCACCCACTTAACTGTTTTTATAACAATGACATGATGTGGTTAAGAGGCTGAGCAAGTGTGGACAGGCTGGTCTGTGTACCAGTCATGATACAGAACCCACACACAAGCAAATGAAACCTATGACAACGTTTGGGTTCGACTTGGACCATTAACTAGTCAAGTCGTACCGAAGCGTAGTATGTGCGGGTTATTTGTGTATTGTTCGAGTCACAGTATTGTGCCTTTTATTCTTTACCGGTCATAAATATGAGGCTTCTTCAATGTATAGGGTAAGTGATGGATGGTTGACAACATGTAGTTTTTGTCATTTCCAAATAAGAATTATTATTATTATTATTATTATTATTATTATTATTATTTATAATGCTTCTGCCGGTACTAGAGGTAGTGGTAGACATAGTAAAGATATTAATAATAATATTACTAAATGTAAAAAGAAGAAAAACTTTTGTTTATTCTTCTTCGGGTCACTCTGCCTCGGTGGGGCCGCTGTGTTAAAATAATAATAATAATAATGCTGTTTGGAAAGGTCATAAATTACACGTCGTCCACCCTTAAATATTTCAAATTAGATGAGACAACAAGAGCTATGAGATTATTCATAATATTTGCTGTTGCCTCACAGCAGTTGAAAATTGCTAAAATAAGAATTGTAATACTCAACGATAAGCTGTTCACTGCATCGTTAATGAAATAAGTTATCTTTATTATTCTTAGTATTAGTGTTATTTTAAGCGACTCTAACCAGAAATGTGCTGCAATTTAAAAAAATATAGTTTAAAAAAATGTATCCTTTTCTGCAACCAGTAGTATAAACTGCAAATGTATTTTCCAACTCATCACTTCCTCTGAGCCTCAAATATTAGCTATTCTAGCCTAGTTAGTATACGAGATCAGGTTGACAGAGTTCATTACTGCATGTATGCAAGTCATCCTGTGTGACGGAATATGACAGGGAAAACACAAAAAGCTTTTGTTCATACCATGCAAAAAATATATACAAAATTTGTAGGCTATTCACCAATGATTTACCTAGCTTGATTTAATTTATTTATTAATTTAGAGATGGAGGGGGGAAAAGAGAGACAACCGAGAGGGATGAGATTTATAATTGTATCATTTATAGCAACTCAAATTGTTTTGGTTTTTAACTTGACTGATACTTACCTGCTTTATCCGAAGGTCGAAATGATAATACCGTCGTTGGGAGTTATTGATTACGAGTGAAGTGAAAAATGCACGAAAGATGTGCGAGAAAACTAGTATGAGTTTCAATGTGTTAAATCAGAGATAAGTTGGTGTGGTGTGAGAGTTTTAGCCTGACAGGAAGGATTGCCTGTTAATGGTTCTGGGAATCGTCGCCCCCCTTGGACCGGTTTGGGATCAGGCTTTTTTCCCGGCTGATTAGAAATGGTATGAAGTTTGTAGAGTTCCATCTTAATGTTAGCTTACATACTGCACTACTCCTTTTTACTGGAGTAATTTTGTATGGTCTATCATACCTCCCACTCGTAAGAGGTAATTTCAGTTTCAGATTTGGAAGCAGCCTCCAGTGTTTTCTACGGTTATATTATGATGTACCTTTCTCGCCTGCATTGCAGGGCATACATACACTTTGAGGGGCTTTAGGCGTTCCCAGTAGTGTAGGTGTTTATATTGAGCCTTGCAGTGAAAATTTTCTGTACATTCTCTATTATATCAGTAATTTCGCTTGTTACTGTTCAGTAAAATTCCAGTCTTGGCATATCTTATTCTGAAAGTTCTTGTTATTCAGCCCATAATTTTCTTTGCAATTGTTAAAGTAACTATTGTGTTCTTATCTTCCAATACAATTTCTCTTCAGATTCCTTCATTTTTTCCTTTTGTTCTATTGAATACCAGTTTCCTGTGTTCTACACGGATGAAACTTACATTATAGTGATGTCTGAGAAGGCTCATACAGAACTGTGATTTCACTTTGTGTCAGAATTCCTGAAGTTAATATTAGAGATCTGGAGCGAGTACTGTTTTGGGAAGCAGAACTTTTCACTGTGGCATTTTCTGATTTTACTTGTTCTATTACGTCTTGGTTTCATTTTGTTATAATTGAAGCTCCATTTGCTCAGTTCTCCATGCGATGGTTTCTCTGTTGTGCTGTGACACCGGATCACACTTCATGGAAGTTTTGGCAAAGTCTTTATATCTCATACGTGGTCATTTTGTGTTGCAGTACATGCAGGACCACGTCCTGCTGCAGCTGCATGACGTAATACTGTTTGGCAGTTTTACTTGTTACACTTTCAAAGTTTTTGATAATGTAGGACAGCAGTGTTATCGATATACTCGTATATTTTTTGCGATGACATTACTATCACTTGGTATACGAGTGCAGTTAAGCAGCACATCTTTTGCCTTTTGATGGCAAAAGTTTGTTCTTACTCCTTCCTGTCCTTTGGGCCGTCAACAGCAACAGCCTGGTTGACCAGATAATCGTCAGAAAAAGCCTGTCCCCAGATGGCGCTGTGAGGTTAGACGAAAAACAATCGTAACCGAACTTAGGTATATCCCTTTACATCATTGTGATGGAGAAGTCTCCCCCTTCCTTTAAGTTTATTATGATCGCAGTCTTCCCCTTCCTTTACGTTATTATGATGGAAGTATCTTCCCCTTTATGTTATTATGATGGCAGAGTCTTCCCCTTCCTTTACGTTATTATGATGGCAGAGTCTTCCCCTTCCTTTACGTTATTATGATGGCAGAGTCTTCCCCTTCCTTTACGTTATTATGATGGCAGAGTCTTCCCCTTCCTTTACGTTATTATGATGGAAGTGTCTTCCCCTTCCGTTACGTCATTATGATGAAGGAATGTTCCCCTTTCATCCCTCCCCTTTTACTTTGTGGCAGCCATAGATTCCTAATCTGCTTTTTTTCTATTCTCCCGCTACACAAGCCTCTTAGCCTGAGTTTTAAATATTGCCAGTCTTGTGTTTTTCACGGCCAGCCGGCATAGGGGTCTGCCAGCCCTGAAAGGGGTCTGGCAGCCCTGAAAGGGGTCTGGCAGCCCTCATTGGGGTCTGCTAGCAGACAGCGAGGTCTCCTTAAAAAATCTAACTAGACAAATTTCATATAGACTGGTGATGCAATAAGAGCTGTGTATTTCTCTGTTATTTAAGCAAGACAGATGATCCTGTGAGAAATATGTTCTGAGTCACGAAATGTAAACACGAATATTTACTTTTAACCAGTCGTCACTTTTATACATAGGAATTGTGCGTGAAATTTTGTGATGGGAACCATGAATGCTTTCCTTCATTTGCGTGATGGGAACTATGAATACTTTGGTTCATTAAGGTGATGGAAACTACGATTACTTTTCATTCATTTAGTCGATGGGAACTTCTAATACTATAGTTCATTTGGGTGATTGGAACTACGAATACATTTCTTCATTTGGTGATGGAAACTCTCAGTTTCTCAGAGTAAAATTCATTGGTATACAGTATCGACAGTATGATGAATTAGACATGTGCAACATATGGTTATCTTTACTCTGTTGTCGTTTCGACATCCAGTGGCTTTATCAGTACAATACATGGAAATAATATGAAGACTAGAAATGTATACAGAAGACTGTGGAAGACGAGGTAATCAGTCCCTTAGCCTAAGAGCAGGTGATAAGCACCGTAGTCTTGAAGAATCTGAAGCACAGGCAGGAAGATTGGCGCTTAAATACTGGCGTCTGCTGCACCTCATCTGTCGCCAGTATATAAGCACAAGTCTACCTGTCTGTGTTTCAGTACGGCGCTCATCACCTGTTCCTAGACTGAGGGACTGATTACCTCAGATTATTCTGCTTCTGTTATGTTTAACCTTGTTTCTTTTTCTTTCATTTTCTCCTTCCTTTGCTGCTTGTTTAATTTCTTCATTCCCTGCCTCTTTTCTTAGCTCCCCTCCCGCTCCTAGTCTTTTTTACCTGTTTTCCTTTCCACCTTTTCCCTTGCCTCCTTTCTCTGTCTCCCATTCCTCCTTTCCCTGTCTTTTCTTTTTGCCTCCTTTCCACGTTTCCCCTTTTTCCTTGTCTTTTTCTCTTTGTCTTCCCCTTCTCCTTGCCTCCTTTCCATGTCGTCCCTTTCTTCTTGCCTCATTTCCTTCTCTTCTGTTCTGCTTCTCTTCTCTGCCCCAGTACCTACCTCCTTCACTCCCACCATCCCTGCTTCAGTTGTCTCCCTTCCCCCTTTTCCTTCTCTCTCCTTCCCCTAATTTCCTCCTCTCTCCCCTTCTAGAACTGTTATTGTCATCTCCCCCTTTTTCCTTAACTTCCTTCCACTGCCGTGATCGTGTATGTCGAGGGGATAGGGTGAGAAATTAAAAGTATCGCGAAAGAAAGGGGAGAGGAAGGGAGATAAGGAGAAATAGGGCAGGAAGAGACTGAGAAAGAGGGGGAAGAGAAAAGAGCGAGGATTTAGAAAGTGATGGAATTGGTAGAGGAAATTAAGGTAAATAAAGGTATGAACTCTTAGCTCTCTAAAAACCTTTGTTTAAAACAGAGAGAGAGAGAGAGAGATGATGGGGGACGGGAGGGGGGGGGGGAGGATGAAGGATGTGAAGGAGGGTTGATATAGGGGTCGTGGGAAGAGTATGAACTGTAGTCGTAGGTAGTGGGCGTGTGTGTGACTCTTACACACACACACACACACACACACACACACACACACACAAGCACGTCAAGAAGTTAGAGAAAGTACAAAGGTTTGCAACAAGGCTAGTCCCAGAGCTCAAGGGAATGTCGTACGAGGAAAGGTTAAGGGAAATCGGACTGACGACACTGGAGGACAGAAGGGTCAGGGGAGACATGATAACGACATACAAGATACTGCGGGGAATAGACAAGGTGGACAGAGATAGGATGTTCCAGAGAGGGGACACAGGGACAAGGGGTCACAACTGGAAGCTGAAGACTCAGACGAGTCACAGGGACGTTAGGAAGTATTTCTTCAGGAGCTGAGTCTCGACCCCTGCAACCACAATTAGGTGAGTACACACACACAAGCACACACACACACAAGCACACACACACACAAGCACACACACACACAAGTAAGCAAGCACACACACAAGCAAGCACACACACAAGCAAGCGCACACACAAGCAAACACACACACACACACACACAAACACAGGACAGGCTGGACACGTGGTCCAGCAGCTGGCTTCTCGAATTTAACCTCGCCAAATGCAAAGTCATGAAGATCGGGGAAGGGCAAAGAAGACCGCAGACAGAGTATAGGCTAGGTAGCCAAAGACTGCAAACCTCGCTCAAGGAGAAAGATCTTGGGGTGAGTGTAACACCGATCACGTCTCCGGTAGCACACATCAACTAGATAACTGCTGCAGCATATGGGCGCCTGGCAAACCTGAGAATAGCGTTCCGATACTTTAGTAAGGAATCGTTCAAGACACTGTACACCCTGTACGTCAAGCCCATACTGGAGCATGCAGCACCAGTTTGGAACCCACACCTGGTCAAGGACGTCAAGAAATTAGAGAGAGTGTAAAAGTTTGCAACAAGGCTAGTTCCAGAGCTAAGGAGAACGTCCTACGAAGAAAGGTTAAGGGAAATCGGCCTGATGACACTGGAGGACAGGAGGGTAAGGGAGACATGATAACGACATACAAAATACTGCGTGGAATAGATTACGTGGACAGAGACAGGATGTTCCAGAGAGGGGACACAAACAAGGGGTCACAGTTGGAAGTTGAAGACTCAGATGAGTCAAAGGGATGTTAAGAAGTATTTCTTCAGTCATAGAGTTGTCAGGAAGTGGAATAGTCTAGCAAGTGATGTATTGGAGGCAGAAATTATACATAGCTTTAAGACGAGGTATGATAAAACTCATGGAGCAGAGCTAGAGGACCTAGTGGCGATCAGTGAAGAGGCGGGGCCAGGAGCTGAGTCTCGACCCCTGCAACCACAGTTAGGTTATTACAAATAGACGAGTATACACACACACACACACACACACACACACACACACACAACACACAACACACACACAAAACACACACACACCACACACACACACAACACACACACACAACACACACACAACACACACACAACACACACACACAACACACACACAACACACACACAACACACACACAACACACACACACACACACACACACACACACACACACACACACACACACACACACACACACACACACACACACACACACACAAACACAAACACACACACAAACACACACACAAACACACACACACACACACACACACACACACACACACACACACACACACACACACACACACACACACATATTGGAGTATGCGGCACCAGTTTGGAACCCACACCTAGCCAAGCACGTGAAGAAACTAGAGAAAGTGCAAAGGTTTGCAACAAGACTAGTCCCAGAGCTAAGAGGTATGTCCTACGAGGAGAGGTTAAGGGAAATCAACCTGACGACACTGGAGGACAGGAGAGATAGGGGGGACATGATAACGACATACAAAATACTGAGAGGAATTGACAAGGTGGACAAAGACAGGATGTTCCAGAGATTGGACACAGTAACAAGGGGATACAGTTGGAAGCTGAAGACACAGATGAATCACAGGGATGTTAGGAAGTATTTCTTCAGCCACAGAGTAGTCAGTAAGTGGAATAGTTTGGGAAGCGATGTAGTGGAGGCAGGATCCATACATAGCTTTAAGCAGAGGTATGATAAAGCTCACGGCTCAGGGAGAGTGACCTAGTAGCGATCAGTGAAGAGGCGGGGCCAGGAGCTCGGACTCGACCCCCGCAACCTCAACTAGGTGAGTACAACTAGGTGAGTACACACACACACACACACACACACACACATACACGTGTATATACAGCAGGCCTAGTGTCTAATAGACATGTGCCTAGGACAGAATGGTAACTAACACACACACACATACATAAAACCCAAGATGCTAGATACATGAGCAATGCGGGTGAAATGGTTTGCAAGGTCGAGACGACGCTTCTGAACGCAAACATAAGCGCTTCCTGGTTCGATTCGCATAAGCAGGTCTCCCTACACTTGATGCCCTTGTTCATCAAGCAGTAATTAGGCAGCTGGGTGTTAGTGTTGTGGGTCGCATCATGGGGGAAGGGGAGAGGGATTCAAATTCAAATAAGAAGATTGGACACTGCTCATACAACTCTTTTGCTGTAACCACAAACGTGTCATTAATTAAAAATATGAAACAAATGCGCGCGCACACATTGTCCCTGTTTGCAGACGATGTGAAACTAATGAGGAGAATTCAGTCGGAGGAGGATAAGGCAGGGCTACAGAGGGATCTTACAGGCTGCAGGCCTGGTCCAGCAACTGGCTCTTGGAGTTCAACCTAACCAAGTGCAAAGTCATGAAGATCGGGGAAGCGCAAAGAAGACCGCAGACAGAGTACAGTCTAGGGGGCCAAACACTACAAACCTCACTCAAGGAAAAAAAAAATTTGGAGTGTGTATATTTCCGAGCACATCTCCTGAGGCGCACATCAACCAAAGAAAAGCATATGGACGACAAGGGAACCTAGAATAGCATTCCGACATCTCAGTAAGGAGTCGTTCTGGACCTCTAACCCCAGGGATGTTAGGAAGTATTTCTTAAGTCACAGAGTTGTCAGGAAGTGGAGTAGCTTGGAAAGTGAGGTAATGAAGGTAGGAACCATACATAGCTTTAAGACGAGGTATGATAAAGCTCGTGGAGCAGAGAGGACCTAGTAGCGATCACTGAAGAGGCGGGGCCAGGAACCGAGTCTCGACCCCTGCAACCACAAATAGGTGAGTACACATACTACTCACACTACACACACACACACACACACACACACACACACACACACACACACACACACACACACACACACACACACACACACACACACACACACAGCGGAGAAGAAAGTGATTACATAGCGGGAACGCTTCACTCTGGAGGTCCCAAGGTGGTAATAGCAGTGATGTATAACCCACCACAGAACAGCAGGAGGCCAAGGCAAGAGTACGACGAGAGCAATAGGGCGATGGTTGACACACTGGCTACAGTGGCCAGAAGAGCTCATGCATGCAGGGCAAAGCTCCTGATCATGGATGACTTTAACCACAAGGAGATCGATTGGGAGAACTTGGACCCGCATGGGGGCCAAGATACATGGAGGTGGTACTGGAAAACTTCATGTACCAACACGTAAGGGACACTACAAGAGAGAGAGGAGAGGATGAACCTGCAAGGCTGGACTTAGTATTCACCTTGAGTAGTGCAGATATCGAGGACATCACATATGAAAGACCCCTTGGGGCCAGTGACCATGTGGTTTAAAGCTTCGAATACACAGTAGAGCTACAAGTGGAGGGAGAAGCAGGAAGGCCAGGACGAATGAAGCCAAACTACAAGAAAGGGGACTACACAGGAATGAGGAACTTCCTGAACGGGGTTCAGTGGGACAGAGAACTGGCAGGGAAGCCAGTTAATGAGATGATGGAATATGTAGCAACAAAATGCAAGGAGGCTGAGGAGAGGTTTGTACCCAAGGGTAACAGGAATAATGAAAAAGCCAGGATGAGCCCATGGTTTACCCAAAGGTGCAGGGAGGCAAAAACCAAGTGTGCTAGGGAATGGAAGAAATATAGAAGGCAAAGGACCCAGGAGAATAAGGAGAGCAGTCGTAGAGCCAGAAACGAATATGCACAGATAAGAAGGGAGGCCCAAAGACAATATGAAAATGACATAGCAGCGAAAGCCAAATCTGACCCGAAACTGTTGTACAGCCACATCAGGAGGAAAACAACAGTCAAGGACCAGGTAATCAGGCTAAGGAAGGAAGGAGGAGAGACAACAAGAAATGACCATGAAGTATGTGAGGAACTTAACAAGAGATTCAAAGAAGTGTTCACAGAGGAGACAGAAGGGGCTCCAGAGAGACAGAGAGGTGGGGCACACCTCCATGTGCTGGACACAGTGCACACAACCAAGGAAGAAGTGAAGAGGCTTCTGAGTGAGCTAGATACCTCAAAGGCAATGGGGCCAGATAACATCTCCCCATGGGTATTGAGAGAGGGAGCAGAGGTGCTATGTGTACCCCTAACAACAATATTCAATACATCTATCGAAACAGGGAGATTGCCTGAGGCATGGAAGACAGCAAATGTAGTCCCAATCTTTAAAAAAAGGAGACAGACATGAAGCATTAAACTACAGACCAGTGTCACTGACATGTATAGTATGCAAAATCATGGAGAAGATTATCAGGAGAAGAGTGGTGGAACACCTAGAAAGGAATGATCTCATCAACAGCAGCCAACATGGTTTCAGGGACGGGAAATCCTGTGTCACAAACCTACTGGAGTTCTATGACATGGTGACAGCAGTAAGGCAAGAGAGAGAGGGGTGGGTGGATTGCATATTCTTGGACTGCAAGAAGGCGTTTGACAAAGTTCCACACAAGAGATTGGTGTAAAAACTGGAGGACCAAGCAGGGATAACAGGGAAGGCACTACAATGGATCAGGGAATACTTGTCAGGAAGACAGCAGCGAGTCATGGTACGTGGAGAGGTGTCAGAGTGGGCACCTGTGACCAGCGGGGTCCCACAGGGGTCAGTCCTAGGACCAGTGCTGTTTCTGGTATTTGTGAACGACATGACGGAAGGAATAGACTCAGGTGTCCCTGTTTGCAGATGACGTGAAGTTGATGAGAAGAATTCACTTGATCGAAGACCAGGCAGAACTACAAAGAGATCTGGACAGGCTGCAGACCTGGTCCAGCAATTGGCTCCTGGAGTTCAATCCCACCAAGTGCAAAGTCATGAAGATTTTGGAAGGGCAAAGAAGACCGCAGACGGAGTACAGTCTAGGGGGCCAGAGACTACAAACCTCACTCAAGGAAAAAGATCTTGGGGTGAGTATAACACCAGGCACATCTCCTGAAGCGCACATCAACCAAATAACTGCTGCAGCATATGGGCGCCTAGCAAACCTCAGAACAGCATTCCGACATCTTAATAAGGAATCGTTCAGGACCCTGTACACCGTGTACGTTAGGCCCATATTGGAGTATGCGGCACCAGTTTGGAACCCACACCTAGCCAAGCACGTAAAGAAACTAGAGAAAGTGCAAAGGTTTGTAACAAGACTAGTCCCAGAGCTAAGAGGTATGTCCTACGAGGAGAGGTTAAGGGAAATCAACCTGACAACACTGGAGGATAGGGGGGACATGATAACGACATACAAAATACTGAGAGGAATTGACAAGGTGGACAAAGACAGGATGTTCCAGAGATTGGACACAGTAACAAGGGGACACAGTTGGAAGTTGAAGACACAGATGAATCACAGGGATGTTAGGAAGTATTTCTTCAGCCACAGAGTAGTCAGTAAGTGGAATAGTTTGGGAAGCGATGTAGTGGAGGCAGGATCCATACATAGCTTTAAGCAGAGGTATGATAAAGCTCACGGTTCAGGGAGAGTGACCTAGTAGCGATCAGTGAAGAGGCGGGGCCAGGAGCTCGGACTCGACCCCCGCAACCTTAACTAGGTTAGTACAACTAGGTGAGTACACACACACACACACACACACACACACACAACAGGCCTAGTGTCTAATCGACATGTGCCTAGGACAAAATGGTAACTAGCACACACACACACACACACACACACACACACACACACACACACACACACACACACACACACTCACTCACTCACTCACTCACTCACACACTCACACACACACACACACACACACACACACACACACACACACACACACACACACAACAGGCCTAGTGTCTAATCGATATGTGCCTAGGACACAATGGTAACTAACACACACACACACACACACACACACACACACACACACACACACACACAGGAGGAGGTATGATAAAGCTCCTGGAGCAGAGAGTGGACCTAGTAGAGACCAAGGAAGAGGCGGGGCCTGGAGCTATGACTTGACCACTGCAACCACAATTAGAAGAGTTCAGTTAGGTGAGTACACGAGGTGGTCCTCACTGCTGAAAATCTGATGGAGGCCACCCTGCCCTGGTGGTCTCCATCTCTCCCTTGGATCACACCTGATCACGTACTATTCATATTTTGCGGATTTAGCGCTTTCTCATAATAACAATAATTTACTCATTCCGACTTTATCCCGGCTGTCTCCCATCACTCACTGTCTCTACCTTCACTACACTGATAGTCTCCCATCACTCACTGTCTCTACCTTCACTACACTGATAGTCTCCCATCACACACCATCTCTACCTTCACTATACTGATAGTCTCCCATCACACACCATCTCTACCTTCACTATACTGATAGTCTCCCATCACTCACTGTCTCTACCTTCACTACACTGATAGTCTCCCATCACTCACTGTCTCTACCTTCACTACACTGATAGTCTCCCATCACACACCATCTCTACCTTCACTATACTGATAGTCTCCCATCACACACCATCTCTACCTTCACTATACTGATAGTCTCCCATCACTCACTGTCTCTACCTTCACTACACTGATAGTCTCCCATCACTCACTGTCTCTACCTTCACTACACTGATAGTCTCCCATCACACACCATCTCTACCTTCACTATACTGATAGTCTCCCATCACTCACTGTCTCTACCTTCACTACACTGATAGTCTCCCATCACACACCATCTCTACCTTCACTATACTGATAGTCTCCCATCACTCACTGTCTCTACCTTCACTACACTGATAGTCTCCCATCACACACCATCTCTACCTTCACTATACTGATAGTCTCCCATCACTCACTGTCTCTACCTTCACTACACTGATAGTCTCCCATCACACACCATCTCTACCTTCACTATACTGATAGTCTCCCATCACTCACCATCTCTACCTTCACTACACTGATAGTCTCCCATCACTCACCATCTCTACCTTCACTACACTAATAGTCTTCCATCACTCACCATCTCTACCTTCACTACACTAATAGTCTCCCATCACTCACAATCTCTACCTTCACTACACTGATAGTCTCCCATCACTCACCATCTCTACCTTCACTACACTAATAGTCTCCCATCACTCACCATCTCTACCTTCACTACACTGATAGTCTCCCATCACTCACCATCTCTACCTTCACTACACTGATAGTCTCCCATCACTCACCATCTCTACCTTCACTACACTAATAGTCTCCCATCACTCACCATCTCTACCTTCACTACACTAATAGTCTCCCATCACTCACCATCTCTACCTTCACTACACTAATAGTCTCCCATCACTCACAATCTCTACCTTCACTACACTGATAGTCTCCCATCACTCACAATCTCTACCTTCACTACACTAATAGTCTCCCATCACTCACCATCTCTACCCTCACTACACTGATAGTCTCCCATCACTCACCATCTCTACCTTCACTACACCGATAGTCTCCCATCACTCACCATCTCTACCCTCACTACACTGATAGTCTCCCATCACTCACCATCTCTACCTTCACTACACTGATAGTCTCCCATCACTCACCATCTCTACCTTCACTACACTGATAGTCTCCCATCACTCACCATCTCTACCTTCACTACACTGATAGTCTCCCATCACTCACCATCCTGGCATTCAAAAACTGTCATCCAGTAATGTTTGAATTTTAACTGTTTTAATAGTCAGGTAGATGAAGTGTCACTATTGTATACTAATGATAGTGTACTGGTCTTAAGCATCCTACTCACTATTGTATACCAATGATAGTGTAGTCTTAAGTACCCTACTCACCTAAAGTTATTACGGCTTATTCTTCCTTCTATTCCCAATGTCTATTTCTGAACGTTCCTGGTGAACTTTGGAATACCAGTTTATATCATGTAATGTTACAGTAGTATATTGTATAAACTCGTGCTATTTTTTAAACGCCAGTTAAAAAAACCGGTGACAGAGGAGGACAAGAAAACATTCAGATGTGCACGAATGTTGCTGGTGGTGCTAGTGTGCCACTGGTGGTGCCCATGTGTCACTGGTGGTGCCAGTGTCACTAGTTGTGCCAGAGTTCACTACTGGTGCCAGTGTCACTCGTGGTGTCAAAGTGTCACTAGTAGTGTCAGTGTCACGGGTGGTGTCAGAGTGTCACTGGTGGTATGTGACACTCTGACATCACAAGTGACACTGATACCACCAGTGACACTCTGACACTTCTAGTGACACGGTTACCACCAGTGACAATGACACCTCCGGTGACATTCTGACACTACCAGTGACACTGATACCACCAGTGAAACTCTCACACAACCAGTGACACTCTGACACTACTAGTGACACTCTATATCTACTTTTGACATATACCTTTGAAGAGTTTCGAGAATTTATCTACTCTCTGAACCAGGCAAGCACCAGACGAGCCTGGCCCATGGCCAGGTATATATCAAAGGTATATATCAAAGTTAGGTATAGAGTGCCATCACTAGTAGTGTCAGTGTGTCACTGGTTGTGTCAGAATGTCACCGGAGGTGTCAAAGTGTCACTGGTGGTATCAGAGTGTCACTAGAAGTGTCAGAGTGTTACCGGTGGTGTCAGAGTGTCACTGGTGGTGTCAGTGTCACTGGTGGTGTCAGTGTCACTGGTGGTGTCAGTGTCACTGGTGGTGTCAGAGTCACTGGTGGTGTCAGTGTGTCGCTGCTGGTGTAAAAGTGTCAGTGCTGCTGTCAGTATGGTTTGCTGTCATCAACTTTCTCCTGTATTAGAACTGAAGCGTCTACAAGAGAGATGCCTCCATGATAGTGATGGCTCTTGATCCAAGGAATTGAACATACCCTTCCTTAGCTTAGATCAGATTTGATAACCTCTCATTTCTCCAAGTACTGTGTTATAATGACCTCCCATTTTCCCAGACACTGTGTGCTGTGTTATAATGACCTCTCATTTTCCTAGGCACTGTGAGCTGTGTTATAATCTCTCATTTTCCTTGACACTGTGTGTTGTGTTATAATGACCTCTCATTTTCCTAGGCACTGTGTGCTGTGTTATAATGATCTCTCATTTTCCTAGGCACTGTGTGCTGTGCTATAATGATCTCTCATTTTCCTAGGCACTGTGTGCTGTGTTATAATCTCTCATTTTCCTAGGCACTGTGTGCTGTGTTATAATGACCTCTCATTTTCCTAGGCAGTGTGTGCTGTGTTATAATGACCTCTCATTTTCCTAGGCACTGTGTGCTGTGTTATAATGACCTCTCATTTTCCTAGGCACTGTGTGCTGTTATAATGACCTCTCATTTTCCTAGGCAGTGTGTGCTGTGTTATAATGACCTCTCATTTTCCTAGGCACTGTGTGCTGTTATAATGACCTCTCATTTTCCTAGGCAGTGTGTGCTGTGTTATAATGACCTCTCATTTTCCTAGGCACTGTGTGCTGTGTTATAATGACCTCTCATTTTCCTAGGCAGTGTGTGCTGTGTTATAATGACCTCTCATTTTCCTAGGCAGTGTGTGCTGTGTTATAATGACCTCTCATTTTCCTAGGCACTGTGTGCTGTGTTATAATGACCTCTCATTTTCCTAGGCACTGTGTGCTGTTATAATGACCTCTTATTTTCCTAGGCAGTGTGTGCTGTGTTATAATGACCTCTCATTTTCCTAGGCACTGTGTGCTGTTATAATGACCTCTCATTTTCCTAGGCAGTGTGTGCTGTGTTATAATGATCTCTCATTTTCCTAGGCACTGTGTGCTGTTATAATGACCTCTCATTTTCCTAGGCACTGTGTGCTGTTATAATGACCTCTCATTTTCCTAGGCACTGTGTGCTGTGTTATAATGATCTCTCATTTTCCTAGGCACTGTGTGCTGTGCTATAATCTCTCATTTTCCTAGGCACTGTGTGCTGTGTTATAATCTCTCATTTTCCTAGGCACTGTGTGCTGTGTTATAATGACCTCTCATTTTCCTAGGCAGTGTGTGCTGTGTTATAATGACCTCTCATTTTCCTAGGCACTGTGTGCTGTGTTATAATGACCTCTCATTTTCCTAGGCAGTGTGTGCTGTGTTATAATGACCTCTCATTTTCCTAGGCAGTGTGTGCTGTGTTATAATGACCTCTCATTTTCCTAGGCAGTGTGTGCTGTGTTATAATGACCTCTCATTTTCCTAGGCAGTGTGTGCTGTGTTATAATGACCTCTCATTTTCCTAGGCAGTGTGTGCTGTTATAATGACCTCTCATTTTCCTAGGCAGTGTGTGCTGTGTTATAATGACCTCTCATTTTCCTAGGCAGTGTGTGCTGTGTTATAATGACCTCTCCTTTTCCTAGGCAGTGTGTGCTGTGTTATAATGACCTCTCATTTTCCTAGGCAGTGTGTGCTGTGTTATAATGACCTCTCATTTTCCTAGGCAGTGTGTGCTGTGTTATAATGATCTCTCATTTTCCTAGGCAGTGTGTGCTGTTATAATGACCTCTCATTTTCCTAGGCAGTGTGTGCTGTGTTATAATGACCTCTCATTTTCCTAGGCAGCGTGTGCTGTGTTATAATGACCTCTCATTTTCCTAGGCAGTGTGTGCTGTTATAATGACCTCTCATTTTCCTAGGCAGTGTGTGCTGTTATAATGACCTCTCATTTTCCTAGGCAGTGTGTGCTGTGTTATAATGACCTCTCATTTTCCTAGGCAGTGTGTGCTGTGTTATAATGACCTCTCATTTTCCTAGGCAGTGTGTGCTGTGTTATAATGACCTCTCATTTTCCTAGGCAGTGTGTGCTGTGTTATAATGACCTCTCATTTTCCTAGGCAGTGTGTGCTGTTATAATGACCTCTCATTTTCCTAGGCAGTGTGTGCTGTTATAATGACCTCTCATTTTCCTAGGCAGTGTGTGCTGTGTTATAATGACCTCTCATTTTCCTAGGCAGTGTGTGCTGTTATAATGACCTCTCATTTTCCTAGGCAGTGTGTGCTGTTATAATGACCTCTCATTTTCCTAGGCAGTGTGTGCTGTGTTATAATGACCTCTCATTTTCCTAGGCAGTGTGTGCTGTGTTATAATGACCTCTCATTTTCCTAGGCAGTGTGTGCTGTGTTATAATGACCTCTCATTTTCCTAGGCAGTGTGTGCTGTGTTATAATGACCTCTCATTTTCCTAGGCAGTGTGTGCTGTTATAATGACCTCTCATTTTCCTAGGCAGTGTGTGCTGTTATAATGACCTCTCATTTTCCTAGGCAGTGTGTGCTGTGTTATAATGACCTCTCATTTTCCTAGGCAGTGTGTGCTGTATTTCATTAAAACTTTATTTTCAACATTTCACTATTCAAAGATCTGTCACAACATAAAAATTTCTTAACTACCGGAACCTCAACGTTTCTCCTCAACAACACTACAACAGTAATAGCTGATGTAAGAAACATTGACCAACCACAGCAGTAACGAGGTACACATAATTTCAGAAAGTAATTTATTAAGACGTTTCGTTTTTAGACAGGATTATTCAGTCAACAGGCGAAACGTCTCAGTATTGCTCTTTTCTGCAGTTTTGCTTTTCACCTCTACTTGACTATGCTACACTAGTAAATGTAAACTAAAATGTTTCCGTACTCTTTTTTTTATATTTTTTTCACTATTTTTTTCTTTATACATAACACAACATTAAGCATAACAACACAGTTAATGTCCAGTACTTTTTCTGCCGATCAATAATTATATAATTTGTTGACGGCAAAGATTCGCCATAAACAAAATTCGATGAAAGATGTTTTGGTGTTATGCTGAGCATTGAAAATATGTTTTGGTGAGGGAAGATTATTTGAGTTGCGGATGTTGACTCAGCCAGGGAAGGAGGCGGCGAGACCCGACACTAGGGAGGAAGACTTGGCCAGTGAAGGGAAAATATAGAGACCTAAGAAGCATTTTTTATTTGGCAAAACTGGATACATTATGGAAACATAAACTAGATATATTTTCAATGTTTTATTCCATCACAGAGGATGTGTGTGTGTGTGTGTGTGTGTGTGTGTGATCGGGAGGGGGAAGGGGAGCAGGGGAAGAATAGAGTGGTTGGAGAGGAGATGCTGTGGCGGACAGATAGGCAGACAAGGACAAGCAGAAACGCAGAGGTCAAGCAAGCAGGCTGGGATGCAAGAAGACAAATGTTTAGAATTTCTTCCGAGGCAGAATTTGAGAAGAAAGGTGGCAGGAAGGACTGAGACGGTCTGTCCATCTGTCAAAAGATGTTTGAATGGGTTGGGACCATCGATCTAGAAAGTGCGGGATGAGGTTGTGGCAGACTGTCAACAGATATGAGGTAGGGTTGTGATCTACTGTCAACAGATGTCAGGTAAGGTTGTGGCCATGTGACAACAGATGTTAAGGAGGTTTGTCACCATGTCGTGCATGATACCTTAACGAGTTTCGAGAGTTTTCCTACTCAGCCCAGTCCTGGGCCAGACTGGATCAGACTAGGTTAAGGCATTGGCTTAAGCCGGTGGGAGAATTGGACTTGCCTCGCATTGGCCAGTAGGCCTGCTGCAGTGTTTCTTCTTATGTAATTATGTCAACCGGGCAGTTGTTGCTGGAGGCCCGCTTGCCCATATATCCATCACGGCCTGGTTGATCTGGCACTTGGCGGAGATTCTAGTCCATTTTCCTCAACATGACTCACGAAATCGTAATGACACGATTACAAACAAACCATACCACGGGCGGGGATAGAACCCGCGATCAGAGAGTCTCAAAACTCCAGACCGTCGCGTTAGTCACTGGACCAGCTAGCCACAATAACATTCATCCAATTAGGTATATTTCTACACCATAGGAAGGTTAGCACAGGCACCACTGTGGCCACAAATGCAAGTTTTTACAGACGAATCTCCAGCTAGCGTGGCCGTGACGAACTCTAGTTCGATGAATCCTATTGTGGCTAGCTGGCCCAGTGGCTAACGCGACGGTCTGGAGTTTTGAGACTGATCGCTGGTTCTAACCCCGCCTGTGGTATGGTTTCCATATTCCTCTTGTCCTAGCAGTGTTCCGATATCTTCTAGTAAAATATTCATTAGTCTGGGATTGTCTCTCATATGACCTAAATTCCTTGTTTGATCAAGACTCGGGAAGGACCGAAACGTTGTGTAGTTTTCAACTGTAATTTATGGGTTCGTTAAGAGACAACAGACACAGTGAAGCAACACAACAAAACAATCCAACATCGCGAGGAGAAATTCCCTAGTGAACTAATGTCATTGGAAATACGAATAAAAATACGAAATAGGAAGAGAACGAGGAGGAGAAGAATAAGGAGGGAAGGAGGAGGAAGAAAAGCAAGAAGAGAAAGAAAATAAAATAAGTATAATAATAAAAATTTGAAAGAAAAAGAATAGGAGAAGGAAGAGATAATAACGAAGGTGAAGGTCAAGGTGTTGGTTATGAATTGTACCTGCCATGATATTGTGAAATGTATTCATCAGGCAGTGAAAAAAATACCTCACTCTAGATTTTGAATTGATTATTATTATTATTAATATTATTATTATTACGGTCCATCACAATATACCCTGAATATGACACATGTGGTTTACTGAGAAGACTTTTCGCCTACGAGGTTCTTTGTAAGTCCGTGATTGATAACATCCCTTGTGAGCGAAAAATCTCAGTCTGTGATTCACATACTGACCGGTATATTCTGTAAATTCATATTCAATACTACATATACCCTTAATACTATACCTGAGAGTTTTCCCGGGGAAAGTAACTGCAGAGGACTGTAAAAGAGTGAATATCAGACTTGTTGAGATTCTGCGAATTTGTATTGTTTCGTTTAAGACTGCTATTTTGCTCTTATAGTTTATATTAATGTGTATCACTAGTTGTGTTGGTCCCCTACGTTATTATTATTATATACTGGAGAAATTTGAAGGGCCGTACGGCATCTAGGGGGAATAGGAGGCATTCAGGTTCGATCCACAGAATAGTTGGACAGGTGTAATTCTTTGCATCAAGGAACCTCCCATGACGGGGATAGAGGTCGGTCGCTGACAGGATTGAATGTTGGCACCACTTCTCTCGTTTCCCACGGGCTCATGCAGTTGACGAATCCCCAGCGTACCACACCCCTAGCGTACCATATCCCCAGCGTGCCACACCCCTAGCGTACCATATCCCCAGCGTGCCACACCCCTAGCGTACCATATCCCCAGCGTGCCACACCCCTAGCGTACCATATCCCCAGCGTGCCACACCCCTAGCGTACCATATCCCCAGCGTGCCACACCCCTAGCATACCATATCCCCAGCGTGCCACACCCCTAGCGTACCACATCCCCAACGTGTCACACCCCTCAGCGTGCCACATCCCCAGCGTGCCACACCCTAGCATACCACATCCCCAGCTTCCCACACCACTCAGCGTGCCAAACCCCAGCGTGCCACACCCCTCAGCGTGTCACACCCCAGAGTACCACATCCCCAGCGTGCCACACCCCTAGCGTACCACATCCTCAGCATGCCGCACCCCCAGTGTGCCACATCTCCAGCGTGCCACACCCTCAGTCTGTCACACTCAGCATGCCACACCCCCAGCGTGCCACACCCTCAGCGTGCTACATCCCCAGCGTACCACACCCCCAATGTGCAACACCCTCAGCATGCCACACCCTCAGCGTGTCACACCATCAGCGTGCCACACCCTCAGCATGCCACATCCTCAGCTTGCCACACCCTCAGCGTGCCACATCCCCAGCGTGCCACACCCTCAGTGTGTCACATCCCAAGCGTGCCACACCCTCAGCGTGCCACACCCCCAACGTGCCACACCCTCAGCGTGCCACACCTTCAGCATGCCACATCCCCAGCTTGCCACACCCTCAGCGTGTCACATCCTTAGCGTGACACACCCCCAACGTGCCACACCCTCCGCGCGCCACACCCTCAGCATGCCACATCCGCAGCTTGCCATATCCGCAGCTTGGAATACCCTAAGCATGTCACACCCTCAGCATGCCACATCCTCAGCTTGCCACACCCTCAGTGTGCCACATCCCAAGCGTGCCACACCCTCAGCGTGCCACACCCTCAGCATGCCACACCCTCAGCGTGCCACACACTCAGCGTGCCACACCCCCAACCTGTCACAATCAGCATGCCACATCCCCAGCTTGACATACCCTCAGCGTGTCACACCCTCAGCATGCCACACTAAGCGTGCCAGACCCTCAGCATGCCACACCCTCAGCATGCCACACCCTCAGCGTGTCACACCCTCAGAATGCCTCACCCCCAGCGTGCCCCACCGCAGCGTGCCACATCCCCAGCGTACCACATCTCCAGCGTGCAACACCCTCAGCATGCTACACCCCCAGTGTGCCACACCCTCAGCGTGCCACACCAGCGTGCCACATCCTCAGCTTGCCACACCAGCGTGCCACATCCCCCGCGTGCCACACCCTCAGCATGCCACACCCTCAGCATGCCACACCCTCAGCGTGCCACACCCCCAACCTGTCACAATCAGCATGAGACATCCCCCAGCTTGCCATACCCTCAGCGTGCCATACCCTCAGCGTGTCACACCCTCAGCATGCCACACTCAGCGTGCCATACCCTCAGCATGCCACACCCTCAGCATGCCACACCCCCAGCTTGCCATACTTTCAGCGTGCCACACCCTCAGCGTGTCACACCCTCAGCGTGTCACACTCAGAATGCCTCACACCCTCGGCATGCCACATCCCCAGCTTGCCATACCTTCAGCGTGCCACACCCTTAGCATGCCACATCCCCAGCTTTCCATACCCTCAGCATGCCACACCCTCAGCTTGCCATACCTTCAGCGTGCCACACCCCCAGCGTGGCACACCCTCAGCATGCCACACCCTCAGCGTGGCACACCCTCAGCATGCCACACCCTCAGCGTGCCACATCCTCAGCGTGCCACACCCTCAGCGTGCCACACCCTCAGCGTGCTACACCCTAAGCGTGCCACATCCTCAGCATGCCACACCCTCAGCGTGCCACACCTTCAGCGTGCCACACCCTCAGCGTGCCACATCCTCAGTGTGCCACACCCTCAGAATGCCACACCCTCAGCATGTCACACCCTTAGCATGCCACACTCAGCGTGCCACACCCTCAGCGTGCCACACCTTCAGCGTGCCACACCATCGTGCCACACCCTCAGCGTGCCACACCCTCAGCGTGCCACATCCTCAGCGTGCCACACTCAGCGTGCCACACTCAGCGTGCCACACCCTCAGCATGCCACACCCTCAGCGTGCTACACCCTAAGCGTGCCACATCCTCAGCATGCAACACCCTCAGCTTGCCACACCTTCAGCGTGCCACACCTTCAGCGTGCCACATTCTCAGCATGCCACACCCTCAGCGTGCCACTCCCTCAGCGTGCCACATCCTCAACATGCCACACCCTCAGCGTGCCACATCCTCAGCATGCCACACCCTCAGCGTGCCACATCCTCAGCATGCCACATCCTCAGCGTGCCACATCCTCAGCATGCCACACCCTCAGCGTGCCACATCCTCAGCGTGACACATCCTCAGCATGCCACACCCTCAGCGTGCCACAACCTCAACATGCCACACCCTCAGCGTGCCACAACCTCAGCATGCCACACCCTCAGCATGCCACATCCTCAGCATGCCACACCCTCAGCGTGCCACATCCTCAGCATGCCACATCCTCAGCGTGCCACATCCTCAGCGTGCCACATCCTCAGCTTGCCACACCCTCAGCGTGCCACACCTTCAGCGTGCCACACCCTCAGCGTGCCACATCCTCAGTGTGCCACACCCTCAGAATGCCACACCCTCAGCATGTCACACCCTTAGCATGCCACACTCAGCGTGCCACACCCTCAGCGTGCCACACCAGCGTGCCACACCATCGTGCCACACCCTCAGCGTGCCACACCCTCAGCGTGCCACACCTTCAGCGTGCCACACCCTCAGCGTGCCACATCCTCAGTGTGCCACACCCTCAGAATGCCACACCCTCAGCATGTCACACCCTTAGCATGCCACACTCAGCGTGCCACACCCTCAGCGTGCCACACCAGCGTGCCACACCATCGTGCCACACCCTCAGCGTGCCACACCCTCAGCGTGCCACATCCTCAGCGTGCCACACTCAGCGTGCCACACTCAGCGTGCCACACCCTCAGCATGCCACACCCTCAGCGTGCTACACCCTAAGCGTGCCACATCCTCAGCATGCAACACCCTCAGCTTGCCACACCTTCAGCGTGCCACACCTTCAGCGTGCCACATTCTCAGCATGCCACACCCTCAGCGTGCCACACCCTCAGCGTGCCACATCCTCAACATGCCACACCCTCAGCGTGCCACACCCTCAGCGTGCCACACCCTCAGCGTGCCACATTCTCAGCATGCCACACCCTCAGCATGCCACACCCTCATCGTGCCACATCCTCAGCATGCCACACCCTCAGCGTGCCACATCCTCAGCGTGACACATCCTCAGCGTACCACATCCTCAGCATGCCACATCCTCAGCATGCCACACCCTCAGCGTGCCACATCCTCAGCATGCCACACCCTCAGCGTGCCACATCCTCAGCATGCCACACCCTCAGCGTGCCACAACCTCAACATGCCACACCCTCAGCGTGCCACAACCTCAGCATGCCACACCCTCAGCATGCCACATCCTCAGCATGCCACACCCTCAGCGTGCCACATCCTCAGCATGCCACATCCTCAGCGTGCCACATCCTCAGCTTGCCACACCCTCAGCGTGCCACATCCTCAGCATGCCACACCCTCAGCGTGCCACATCCTCAGCGTGCCACATCCTCAGCATGCCACACCCTCAGCGTGCCACATCCTCAGCATGCCACACCCTCAGCGTGCCACATCCTCAACGTGCCACATCCTCAGCATGCCACACCCTCAGTGTGCCACATCCTCAGCATGCCACACCCTCAGTGTGCCACATCCTCAGCATGCCACACCCTCAATGTGCCACATCCTCAGCATGCCACACCCTCGGCGTGCCACACCCTCAGCATGCCACACCCTCAGCATGCCACATCCTCAGCATGCCACACCCTCAGCATGCCACATCCTCAGCATGCCACACCCTCAGCGTGCCACATCCTCAGCGTGCTACACCCTCAGCACGCAACACCCTCAGCGTGCCACATCCTCAGCATGCCACACCCTCAGCGTGCCACATCCTCAGCATGCCACACCCTCAGCGTGCCACACCCTCAGCATGCCACACCCTCAGCATGCCACATCCTCAGCATGCCACACCCTCAGCGTGCCACATCCTCAGCGTGCCACACCCTCAGCATGCCACACCCTCAGCGTGCCACACCCTCAGCATGCCACACCCTCAGCGTGCCACACCCTCAGCGTGCCACATCCTCAGCATGCCACACCCTCAGCGTGCCACACCCTCAGCGTGCCACACCCTCAGCGTGCCACACCCTCAGCGTGCCACACCCTCAGCGTGCCACACCCTCAGCGTGCCACACCCTCAGCGTGCCACACCCTCAGCATGCCACATCCTCAGCATGCCACACCCTCAGCGTGCCACATCCTCAGCGTGCTAAACCCTCAGTGCGCCACACCCTCAGCGTGCCACACCCTCAGCGTGCCACACCCTCAGCGTGCCACACCCTCAGCGTGCCACACCCTCAGCGTGCCACACCCTCTGCATGCCACACCCTCAGCGTGCCACACCCTCAGCGTGCCACATCCTCTGCATGCCACACCCTCAGCATGCCACACCCTCAGCATGCCACACCCTCAGCATGCCACACCCTCAGCGTGCCACACCCTCAGCGTGCCACACCCTCAGCATGCCACACCCTCAGCGTGCCACACCCTCAGCGTGCCACATCCTCTGCATGCCACACCCTCAGCATGCCACACCCTCAGTATGCCACACCCTCAGCGTGCCACACCCTCAGCATGCCACACCCTCAGCATGCCACACCCTCAGCGTGCCACATCCTCAGCATGCCACACCCTCAGCATGCCACACCCTCAGCGTGCCACACCCTCAGCGTGCCACACCCTCAGCATGCCACACCCTCAGCGTGCCACACCCTCAGCGTGCCACATCCTCTGCATGCCACACCCTCAGCATGCCACACCCTCAGTATGCCACACCCTCAGCGTGCCACACCCTCAGCATGCCACACCCTCAGCATGCCACACCCTCAGCGTGCCACATCCTCAGCATGCCACACCCTCAGCATGCCACACCCTCAGCGTGCCACACCCTCAGCGTGCCACACCCTCAGCGTGCCACACCCTCAGCATGCCACACCCTCAGCGTGCCACATCCTCTGCATGCCACACCCTCAGCATGCCACACCCTCAGCATGCCACACCCTCAGCGTGCCACATCCTCAGCATGCCACACCCTCAGCATGCCACACCCTCCACACTTCAAACACTTCATGATACGCCTTCCATGGAAAAATATATTGATTCTAAATGTATTTAATGTATTTAAATGTAAATGTAAATAAAAATCCTACATAAGGTATAGACTCACTGCCAGACAATAATTCACATTTCCATCGCTGGACTAACTTCCAAGCAAATTGGATTAAAAAGTTCTTTTGTGATACATTTCGTGCCAAACCCACAACCTACTGACGCTGTCTTGACCGCAGTGCTCAGGGTCGAGGGACCTGAAGACCCTGACCCAACAACCCATTTTCGGCGTGAATAGCCAAGTATTTTTCCCCTTCAAAATTTACTCAGACTTATAACCCATGACCTGAAATATGTATGTGATCGGTATTGACTATGGACTTAAGTTAAAAAAATACACTGAATAACCAAACTCCTAATATTCTGTAAATCATACAACTCAACAAACCCGTAATTTGTTGCAGTACTTTTGCTCGAACAATTCGTAATTAGCGCAGAGGCGCGACTTAATAAAAGTCGAGAACGGACCGAAATGTCTAATTTCATCTCCAAGTTATGGATTAACTGCGAGTTTACATAATTGTCCATAGGTGTCGCTATCGAACAATAAAAGAATTTCACAAAAAAAAAATCACCATAGTCGATGAACCAGCATTTCAGTACTTAGTGAGATACACATCACACTAGATGAAATTCGTAATTGAATAAGTTCAGCACACGAGCATTGGTATCATCTCACAATGACCAGAGACCGAATTGGCCGTGTGATAATTGGGGGAAATGGGAACAAATCGGTGATAATCCACTCAGGGCGACAAAGACCAGAAAGTTGATGAGGACAGCGCCTGAGTGTGCAGCCTACTTATCGACTGCCTCCACCCGGCGCAGCAAGGCTCCGGCTAGTCCATGTTGTGATGACTCAAAGCTGGAGAAACTGTGGCCTTATCTGGCAGTGGTGGTCATGGCGGGGTTGAGGAAACTAGCGGCGGAGCGCGTGCTCACGTCACCGCTACTCTCACTACTACTGCTGGTGATGCTCTCGGTCTGTTATTGATGCGGGAGAACAGCGTGTTACTGGTGCTGTCACAACTGCCGCCACGAATGAAGCGTCTCCAGGTAGGGTTCCATATACTGAATACCGTGTGGTCACATAAACTTTTCTCAGTGACATAATAGTAAATACCTATAGTTTTACATTTTAGGCATTTTTACGTGTTTTTGACAGCTAGGAATTAAACATGCTTGCCAAGAATGTTTAATTCCAAGCTCGGAGCGAAACATTCTTCACAGAGCTAGGAATGAAACATTCTTCACAAACAGCTCGGAATAAAACATTCTTCACAGTTAGGAATGAAACATTCTTCACAAACAGCTAGGAGAGTAACATTCTTCACAAACAGCTAGGAGTGTAACATTCTTCACAAACAGCTAGGAGAGTAACATTCTTCACAAACAGCTAGGAGAGTAACATTCTTCACAAACAGCTAGGAGAGTAACATTCTTCACAAACAGCTAGGAGAGTAACATTCTTCACAAACAGCTAGGAGAGTAACATTCTTCACAAACAGCTAGGAGAGTAACATTCTTCACAAACAGCTAGGAGAGTAACATTCTTCACAAACATTTGTGAACTTTTATTCTGTGGTAATGTTGGTTGACATCCAACAGATTACAAAAAAATCGCGATGTCCTCAAAAAACGGCTATTTTACGTAGGATTTTCTGAATAAATTCTCAGATTTGCATTTTTTCCAGTAGTCGAAAAAATTTTGATGGTAGGCTTTACAGTGAACACCGGTGATGAGATCTACAGTGAACACTGGTGATGGTGAACACCGCAGTGAACACTGGTGGTGATGAGCGCTATAATGAACACTGGTGATGATGAATTCTACGGTGAACACTGGTGATTAACTCTGCTGTGAACACTGGTCTGGCGATAATGAAATCTACAGTGAACACTGTTGATGGTGAACTCTACGGTGAACACTGGTGGATTGTACTGTGAGCACTGGTTTACTCTACAGTCAACACTGGTATACTCTACAATCAGCAATGGTATACTCTACAATCAACAATGGTATACTCTACAATCAACAGTGGTATACTCTACAATCAACAATAGTATACTCTACAATCAACAGTGGTATACTCTACAATCAGTACTGGTATACTCTACAATCAACAATGGTATACTCTACAATCAACACTGGTATACTCTACAGTCAACAATGGTATACTCTACCATCAACACTGGTATACTCTACAATCAGCACTAGTATACAATCAACACTGGTATACTGTACAATCAACAATGGTATACTCTACAATCAACTCTGGTATACTCTACAATCAACAGTGGTATACTCTACAGTCAACAGTGCTATACTCTCCAACACTGGTATACTGTACAATCAACAATGGTATACTCTACAATCAACTCTGGTATACTCTACAATCAATACTGGTATACTCTACAATCAACACTGGTATACTCTACAATCAACAATGGTGTACTCTACCATCAACACTGGTATACTCTACAATCAACAATGGTATACTCTACAGTCAACACTGGTATACTCTACAGTCAACACTGGTATACTCTACAGTCAACACTGGTATACTCTACAGTCAACACTGGTATACTCTACAGTCAACAATGCTATACTCTCCAACACTGGTATACTGTACAATCAACAATGGTATACTCTACAATCAACTCTGGTATACTCTACAATCAACACTGGTATACTCTACAATCAACACTGGTATACTCTACAATCAACACTGGTATACTCTACAATCAACAATGGTATATTCTACAATCAACACTGGTATACTCTACAGTCAACACTGGTATACTCTACAGTCAACACTGGTATACTCAACAATCAACACTGATATATTCTACAATCAACAATGGTGATCTAAAGAGCAAGCAGTAATATTTTACATCCTAAAATGAACTTTCATTGATTACAAATTGGTAATGTTTCACTTAAATTGATCACCCACTTGAGAGAGGTAAACATGAAAGACTGAGACAGTTGACCCGGTCATCCAGTATTAAGTCAGTCCACTAGTGGCAGTACACAGTGGGAGGTTGCATGCCCTGTGATTGTGCTTAGTGATGGGACGTTACCAGAATTTATGCTTAGTGATGATACGATGCCAGAATTTTTTCCTGGTGATGGGACGATAACAGAAATCTTGGTTAGTGATGGTACGACACCAGATTTTTTGCCTGGTGATGGTACGACAACATAATTTTTATTTAGTGATGGTACGGTACCAGTATTTTTGCCTAGTGATGGAACGATACCAGAATATTTACTTTGTGATCAAATTTAAAGTTGAATGGGAATCTAACTCCTTGCTTTCTTTCGTTGAGGTATGTGGCCATCGCTCGGCTACAAGCTTTTCTTTTCCCGTTTATCGCACCTGTGCACAGTGGCATGTACATTCGTTATTTTTTTATTACCATGCATCCTCTGTCAGGATAAATGTTCTTATTTCTCTGATTCTCCGTGCCCTCAGCATTTGTGATCCTCAGTTCCTTGTCTCGGAAATTTCCACTCGACGCAATTCGTTCTCTCGTTTTGGCTTTCCTTCCGATTTCATAAACTCTACCTCTTTACGTGCTAAACACTATTTTCTCCCGACCTCCTGTGAAATCTCCTGTTTTCTGCCCTATATTTCCAATCTTTAGCTCAATAACTATCTTCGTTCTTAGACATCAAGCTTACTTTTCGACACACTAACACCCTTCACAGTAGTCTAGTTTTTATCTCTCCTCTTGCTATTGACGCCTCTGGAGTCGACTCTATTTCATGTTCCTCTTGTCGTCTTCAGTTCCTTGGAGAAACTGACCGAAACTGTCTGACAGACTGAAGGAGCACAAAAGTAGTGTTAGACTTGCCGACACCAAAAGTGCTCTTTTCTGTCGTGTTAGAGATCACAGTCATCCTATTGACTGGTCGTCTTCTAAAACTGTGTATCCTTCGTCTGGCCTTCACAGTCGTCGTCTTGTTGAAGCATCCCTTATACACAACTTTCCTAATATGAATCTTAGTCCTGGCTTTGCCTCAGTAGATGCCTTCTTATTACATTATCAAATGCTTCAAACTTCAGAACACTCGTGACTTGACCAGATAATTTCTTCTCCTCTCCTTACCTCTTCTCTTTTCCTATTTTTCTTTGTCTTCCTTTCTTCTGCCTAGGTGGGTTCTGTCCTTCAGTTTTTTTACCCCTCTGTGATTTTTATTCTACCCCTTGTGAGCCCTTAGCTCTCCAGCAGTGCTCCTGTTCTTGTCCTTAGACTTACTCCACTTATTCTTCTACTAGTACGACTACCACTAAGTTACTATTGGTACTACCATTAATACTGTTACTACTACCGTTAACACTACTACTATCACTAATACTACTACTACTATTACTGATACTACTACTTCTAGTACTACTATTACTACTACTACTATCACCTCTACTTTTGCCTCCCTTCACTTCCTTTTCTGTCTCTTGTGCCACTGAAACTACTCCCCCTACTTTCTACAACCACTACTACTTCTACTACCAGCATTACCTCTACCACTACTTCTCCATTTCTTCCTTACTTTGTCCCGTCCCTGTCTTCCTCGCCTATATATTCTGGCTCCCTCACTTTGGTGTGTTATTGTGACTTATAAGTGCTCCAAGTCGGACTGAAACGTCGTCCTAAGCTTGGAATTGTGTCTTTGTTTTTCACGATACCAGAGTTTTTGCCAGTACCGATACCGATAATTTAACACATCCCTATTAATGCAGATATAATCGCCTATTTGTGTCTGTGCTAATGTACCCAACTATTTGTGTTTGTGTTAATGTTATCATCTAGTTGTGTTGGCAGAGTTTGCTGTTGAAGTGCCTTGTTGATTGTGCACTCCATATTCATTCTGTGATATACCTGTGACCGATTTCTAGTTTTTTACACGCCATCTGAGCTGAGGCCAGGTTTATATATAGACGTTAGAGAAGGGCATGTGGTTGTACAAGAGGCCTAGTTCCTAGGCCTCTTGTATTTCTAGGGTCTGTATATATATTTGTAGTTCGTTTCCTCTGCTCCAAGCAAATTTAAGATTTTTCCTTAAAATGTCTGGTATCTTATTTTCATTGATGATATACTCTGACATAACCCACAAGTTATTACTACTACTGTCTCTCTATACAAGGGTCGATTCGTAGCTCATTCTCCTTAGGGAGCCAGAGATGTAGCTCATTCTCCTTAGGGAGCCAGAGATGTAGCTCATTCTCCTTAGGGAGCCAGAGATGTAGCTCATTCTCCTTAGGGAGCCAGAGATGTAGCTCATTCTCCTTAGGGAGCCAGAGATGTAGCTCATTCTCCTTAGGGAGCCAGAGATGGGTCATCTCAAGACTAAGACCCGTGCCAGGATACTGGTCCTGGAAAATATTATACATACATCGTAGCTCTTTTATGGTCATAGTGTTGGATATCTTCTTATCGGATATATATACCTATGTACCATGTATATCTGTATACATATTTAGTACAAAGGGTTGACTTCAGTTCTTGCTTCAGGGATTAAATTAATCCTCAATATCATTGTACAGGTGATTTGCCACTTAAATGACCTATGTCCTGCCAACAGACGTTCAGGGATACTTCAACCGGCGGCCCGTGGGACAGGTGCCGCCCTCGAGTAATACAGCTGCGGCCCTCGTTGTCTTGCATCGAAAAATCAAACTGCCACAGTCCAGTAAAACTAAATACCTTCCTTCGGTTTCACTTACAGTTGTTTAAAAGTTTTACACTGCATGGCTTATTTATCTGTAGTTAATATTTGGCAGTTAATAAAGGGGAAGTTTTCAAATAATAATCTTATTAATGCTACATCTAATAGATTTAATGTATTGGGTCGAGTGATCGCGTCCAAAAATCCTCCCTCCTTCCGTGTATTTCTTCAGGCCTGGTATCCTCCTCCTTTACGTTTCTCTGTTTTAACTCTCGGAGCCAGGCCTTAGGCCAGGCTTCTCAGGTGCTTGTCTGGTCATCCAGACTGTTGCTGCTGGAGCCAATGGGTCCCCAACAGCAACAGTTTGGTTGACCAGGCTAGCACTAAACAAACCTGGCCAGGGCCGGGCTCCAGTAGAAAAACTCTAAAAACTCATAAAGGGTATATCAAAGACTCGCGACGGTGTGGAGTTTTGAGACTCTGACCGCGGGTTCAAACCCCACCCGTGGTAGGGTATATCAAAGGTAGGCATCCTTCCTTACGTTCCTTTGTGTCTGGCGCCCTTCCTTCTTCCTTACGTTCCTGTGTGTCTGGCGCCCTTCCTCCTTCCTTACGTTCCTTTGTGTCTGGTGCCCTTCCTCCTTCCTTACGTTCCTTTGTGTCTGGTGCCTTTTCTCCTTCCTTACATTTTTTTTTGTCTGGTGCCCTTCCTCCTTCCTTACGTTCCTTTGTGTCTGGTGCCCTTCTTCCTTACGTTCCTTTGTGTCTGGTGCCCTTCTTCCTTACGTTCCTTTGTGTCTGGTGCCCTTCTTCCTTACGTTCCTTTGTGTCTGGTGCCCTTCTTCCTTACGTTCCTTTGTGTCTGGTGCCCTTCTTCCTTACGTTCCTTTGTGTCTGGTGCCCTTCTTCCTTACATTCCTTTGTGTCTGGTGCCCTCTTTTCTTCCTTACGTTCCTTTGTGTCTGATTTTCTTCCTCCTTCCTTACGTTCCTTTGTGTCTGGGATCTTCCTTCGTCTCTGGTATTTCTTACATGCCTTCTGTGTCCAGCCTTATATCTTATGCTTTGAACTATTTCCAATTGTCGTTCGTCTTTGAGCAGCCGGCCGCACCATTACAGGCTTCCTCAGTGGCCATGAGAAATGATCAGCGGAGAAGAATTCGACGTGGCATCGCGGTCAAGAAAAATGACAGTAGATTTATCTCAGTGATCAGTTACACTGAAGGAAAAACTCTGACAGAATGACAGTAGAAACCCGGAGTAATATCCCAGAGGCACATAGTCGAGGGATGTTGGACTGTTCGAGGGGTACTGGACGGGTTGAGGGATACTTTATAGACTGACGGATATTGGGTGGGTCAAGGGATACTTGAAAGGTATAGGTTTTTTGGGGGGAAAAGAAATAGAGAATATAGGAAGAAGAGAGTAAAAGAGTGCGGAATTTCATAAAGGTTATATTATGGTTATATTACCTGTTAGGGTAGTGTCAAGGTGTTGTTAAGGTACTGCTAGGAGTCTTGTTAAGGTATTGCTAGGGGTCTTGTTAAGGTATTGCTAGGGGTATTGTTAAAGTATTGCTAGAGATCTTGTTAAGGCACTGCTAGAGGTCTTGTTAAGGTACTGCTAGAGGTCTTGTTAAGATACTGCTAGAGATCTTGTTAAGGTACTGCTAGAGGTCTTAAGGTACTGCTAGGGGTTTTAAGGTACTGCTAGGGGTCTTGTTAAGGTATTGCTAGGGGTCTTGTTCAGGTACTGCTAGAGGTCTTGTTAAGGTACTGCTAGAGGTCTTGTTAAGGTACTGCTAGGAGTCTTGTTAAGGTACTGCTAGAGGTCTCGTTAAGGTACTGCTAGAGGTCTTGTTAAGGTACTGCTAGAGGTCTTGTTAAGGTACTGCTAGAGGTCTTGTTAAGGTACTGCTAGAGGTCTTGTTAAGGTACTGCTAGAGGTCTTGTTAAGGTACTGCTAGGGGTTTTAAGGTATTGCTAGGGGTCTTAAGGTACTGCTAGAGGTCTTGTTAAGGTACTGCTAGAGGTCTTGTTAAGGTACTGCTAGAGATCTTGTTAAGGTACTGCTAGAGGTCTTGTTAAGGTACTGCTTGAGGTCTTGTTAAGATGCTGCTAGGGGTCTTGTTAAGGTGCTGCTAGGGGTCTTGTTAAGGTGCTGCTAGGGGTCTTAAGGTGCTGCTAGGGGTCTTGTTAAGGTGCTGCTAAGGGTCTTGTTAAGGTACTGCTAGGGGTCTTGTTAAGGTGCTGCTAGGGGTCTTGTTAAGGTGCTGCTAGGGGTCTTGTTAGGGTACTGCTAGAGGTCTTGTTAAGGTACTGCTAGAGGTCTTGTTAAGGTATTGCTAGGGGTTTTAAGGTACTGCTAAGGGTCTTGTTAAGGTGCTGCTAGGGGTCTTGTTAAGGTGCTGCTAGGGGTCTTGTTAAGGTGCTGCTAGGGGTCTTGTTAAGGTGCTGCTAGGGGTCTTGTTAGGGTTCTGTGGCTGCTGCTCCTTGGGAAGCAAATACTGCCTATTCACTATGACACTATTCTGACTTTATAATTTTTTTTTCAGTAATGCTAGAGAGATATACTTCATCTGTTATACCCGGGTACTCTGTGCCCAGTGAGAAGAATTATTAAAATATAACAATTCTAATCAGAATTTTTTGCTCATATTGAGGAACATATTAAGTTATAATCGTTGAAGTGAATGTGAGGCTTATCATAATTCTATTTCCCTGTCCACACCTGTAAATACCTCACTAGGGTGCCCAGCGGATGGAGTGAGAGAGAGTGTGAGCAGTATGGAGTGAAGGAGTTAAGTTATTGCTTACCTATCAATTTATGATGACTTGATAGTTTTCTATACAGAGCGAAGTGTCTCGGTAAATGTTTACTCTGCAGTGTGCCTCTTTCACCTTGGACACGTTCCTGATGTAACCTTAACTCTGTATCTTGCCATGACTCACGGAATTCCATATTCTAGATTATTATATTTATGGAGTAAACGGCACGTTCATGCAGACACTATGATCGTAAGAGGGTTATACAGCTCCTGCGGAAAGAGGGCAGTCACGTTTGATCCAAGGAAGGTAAGGTCAGGGCACGTCCAATTCCTTGCATCATAACCCCCTTAAGGTTAAATATTCTAGAGAGAGCATCAAGAGACATAGGTGGTCCCCTCGTACTTCGCAACACAACGAATCACTCTACTTATCAGACTTAGGATGGCTGGGTTTACAGAAGAATGCTTCTTGTTCAAGCAGTTCCTGGTCCACTACGGTATTAATGATCCATTGGTAAATAAAGACAGTGTCTGTGTAATATACAGGCAGACATTGCAAAAGCCTTCAGCAAGTGACCCTGGCCTGACAGCACACAGAAGGCTTACAAAGAGAATGAATGGAAAGGTAGGCATAGCAATGTTACATTTAATACTAAATTAAATCCAGGTAGTAATTACCAACAAAGTAAAAGTAAAGGCCTTGCCGTGAAAGTTCCGTACCGCCAAGGCACTGCTCTAGCTCTTTTACTCCTTAAATACGTAATAGATAGGCATAAATCAGTGTGGCCTCAGACTTTGTCAACGACACTTGATTGTGTATGAAGGTAGCTTGCTATGAGGACACTACAAACGTCCAATATGACGCAAATTAAGTCTTCCATTCATCCAGTCGACCAGAGAATACAGTATGATGAATGAAGAAATTTACAACTCCGTTATGAAAAAAAATGGGAAATGTCTAAAAAGCAAAACTAGAAAAAGGCATCGCAGTACATTGTAGTGTGATGGAAAACGTAGAGGTTTGGTAGTACCCATGTCGATACATCGTAGGATTCAAGTTAGTGTTAGTCTCTCAAAATAAAAATGAAAAATTCTGGGCAATTTTAAGTAATGCCAAATCAATGAGCCAATTTTTCTTTTTGAAATGTAATAGTTGTACATAACGGTGCTGTTTAACGCTGGAAACTTGTAGTCCTGGAGAATGTAGAGAAGGAAATTTTCCTGCGAGTATTATCTATTCACCAACTAATTACTGGAAAATATCGAAGGACTAATTACAAATCTGCATAACTTAGAAAAGTCCCATGAGAATGGTAGATGGTTCAAAATACCTTAATGAAAAGCACGGGCGCAATGAGCACGCTCAAAACTTACCTGTGGTGTATGTTATCAAGACCCAGGAAGGTTCATCGGCCGCGTGAAGAATGCACAATCAGTTGGGTGCTGCTGAGCCTTGCTGAGTCATGTGATCCCGGGTGGATCAGGAGAGGGAATTATTTTTTGTATTCACGGCGAAGGGATCATGCAGTGCCTGTGGAGTGAGAATCATATTTGATACAAGAAAAAGGTGAGCATATGTATTGTGCAGACAAGCAGTATGTAAAATGTGAGAAACTCACAGCTATTTTGCAAGACTGTCTACCTGCACTTATCCAAAATACCCAGAACTGACAATCTGGAGGCAGCTGCTCTTCCAGTTCCCCGGATCACTCGAGGACAATGATGAGCCGTTTATAGTCAATCCCGGGAGGGATCAACTAACATTTATGGCAAATTGATAGAGAAAAATGGAGGTAAAGGCCTGTTACTGCAACAAGGTTTAAGACTTTCCAAGTGGAAAATAGATTTGCTCCTGTCTGATCCTCATCAGCCCGTCTATGTTGATGCATACTTCAGAGTGAGACCTTTGACCACAAACAGCATAACAGATCAAGCCTCTCATCCAGCGTCTAAGGAAAGATGGTGATTTGTTATTAAGTATCCCCGAAGAGCTACCGTTAAGACGCTGCCTGATTTTTTTATTTTTTTCTTGTTCTTTTTTTCATCATCCAACTTTTCGATTTGATTTCACTCATAACTCGAGAATTCATCAAGTCGGCATCAATTTTTTATCATTTATGCACAGTAACAAGGACCAAATTCTTCAGACACTTGGCATTCTCATGTGACTTATGACCAAAGTTGTTCACCCCATTCTCATCCTCCTGGAATGGCTCAGATAACTTTCAAATTCCTCAACACTGGAGCTTCAAACATTCAAAACAAGGTGCCAAAAAGTTCCATGACGGCGAAGAGTTGAAATTCAGATACATAGATACAGATTTGATCATTTTATATGTAATATAGTATGAAATTTTTATTCCCGTTAAATAATTTTCAACTTCTTTTGAATACGTAACTTCATTATTTAATGATTGGTGTATCTTAGGGCCAGGATAGTGCATATTAACATTTGTTTTTCCCTCAGGCAAAATTTTTGATGTAGTAA